>NW_026283886.1:337500-397500 GCF_023373465.1 Oncorhynchus keta
CGGGTGATTGATGCAACACTCCATCACTATCATTCTTGGTCAAATAGCCCTTACACAGGCTAGAGGTGTGTTGGGTCATTGTCCAGTTGAAAAACAAATGATAGTCCCACTAAGCCCAAACCAGATGTGATGGCGTATCGCTGCAGAATGCTGTGGTAGCCATGCTGGTTAAGTGAGCTTTGAATTCACCAGCAAAGCACGATCATGCCTCCTCCTCCATGCTTCACGGTGGGAACCACACATGCGGAGATCATCCATTCACCTATTCTGCATCTCACAGACACGACAGTTGAGACCAAAAATCGCAAATTTGGACTCATCAGACCAAAGGACAGATTTCCACTGGTCTAATGTCCATTGCTCTTGTTTCTTGGCCCAAGCAAGTCTCTTCTTCTTATTGGTGTCCTTTAGTGGTGGTTTCTTTGCAGCAATGCAACCATGAAGGCCTGATTCACGCAGTCTCCTCTGAACAGTTAATGTTGAGATGTGTCTGTTAATTGAACTCTGTGAAGCATTTATTTGGGCTGCAATCTGAGGTGCAGTTAATTGGCGATTTCTGAGGCTACCTTCTGTATACCAACCCTGCCTTGTCACAACACAACTGATTGGCTCAAACGCATTAAGAAGGAAAGAAATTCAACAAATGAACGTTTAATAAGGAACACCTGTTAATTGAAATGCATTCCAGGTGACTACTTCATGAAGCTGGTTGAGAGAATGCCAAGAGTGTGCAAAGCTGTCATCAAGGGAAAGGGTGGCTACCTTGAAGAATCTCAAATAAGAAATATATTTTGATTGATTTTAACACTTTTTTGGTTTCTACATGATTCCATATATGTTATTTCAATTTTTTTGATGTCTTCACTATTATTCTACAATGTAGAAAATAGTAAACATTGTAAAGAAAAACTCTTGATGAGGAGGTGTGTCCAAACTTTTAACTGGTACTGTTTATCTGCAGTAACAGACACTGCTATTGCATGAGCGAGAGGGAGATGGCGCTTGAGTCAGCAGAGAGAAAGTAAAGAAAGAGAGAGAGAGAGAGAGAGAGAGAGAGAGAGAGAGAGAGAGAGAGAGAGAGAGAGAGAGAGAGAGAGAGAGAGAGAGAGAGAGAGAGAGAGAGAGAGAGAGAGAGAGAGAGAGAGAGAGGAGGGGATAAAGTGTGTGAGAGAGAGGAGGGGATAGAGAGAGACCATGGGAGCCAGACGGACCTCTACACACACACACACTTTTTGTTCCTGGCCATAAAAACCCATAAGGCTGCGTGCTGCACTGACAACTCACACACATGCGAGTACACAAACTCACACCACACACACACAAACACACACACACATTTTTCTGCAGGGGCTCCACAAGGGGGCCAGCGTGTTTTCTTTTTTGGAGAGGCAGGGGATCTCTCTAGCTCCCAGTTACAGAGTAGCCTATCAGAGCAGACAGGGGTAGCAGCTCACATTATCCCTAGTACAGTAGATAAACATCAATACACACCTTGAGATACACACACAAACTATTTCATGGAGAAGGTGGAGGTGGTACGCCTGTCTCAGATCTAGTTGTATGTTATAGAGAGAGGGGAATTAATTAACTGCACCAGTTTGTAGAGCAGCACTGCAAACTAGAGGAGTTACAGAGAGAGAGAGAGAGTGAGAGAGAAAGAGAGGGGGACAGAGAGAGAGAGTGAGATAAATAAAGAAAAAATACTGAAAGAGAGATATAGAAGGGTGTGTTTTCCTTTACCACTCCAACCAGTGTATCTCTGTCTATGGTCTTTATCCTATGGTCTCTGTCTATGCTCTCTGTCTATGGTCTTTATCCTATGGTCTCTGTCTATGCTCTCTGTCTATGGTCTTTATCCTATGGTCTCTGTCTATGGTCTTTATCCTATGGTCTCTGTCTATGCTCTCTGTCTATGGTCTTTATCCTATGCTCTCTGTCTATGGTATTTATCCTATGCTCTCTGTCTATGGTATTTATCCTATGGTCTCTGTCTATGGTCTTTATCCTATGGTCTCTGTCTATGGTCTCTCTCTATGGTCTTTATCCTATGGTCTCTGTCTATGGTCTCTGTCTATGGTATTTATCCTATGCTCTCTGTCTATGGTCTTTATCCTATGGTCTCTGTCTATGGTCTTTATCCTATGGTCTCTGTCTATGGTCTCTCTCTATGGTCTTTATCCTATGGTCTCTGTCTATGGTCTCTGTCTATGGTCTTTATCCTATGGTCTCTGTCTATGGTCTCTGTCTATGGTCTTTATCCTATGCTCTCTGTCTATGGTCTTTATCCTATGGTCTCTGTCTATGGTCTCTCTCTATGGTCTTTATCCTATGGTCTCTGTCTATGGTCTCTCTCTATGGTCTTTATCCTATGGTCTCTGTCTATGGTCTCTGTCTATGGTATTTATCCTATGCTCTCTGTCTATGGTCTTTATCCTATGGTCTCTGTCTATGGTCTTTATCCTATGGTCTCTGTCTATGGTCTCTCTCTATGGTCTTTATCCTATGGTCTCTGTCTATGGTCTTTATCCTATGGTCTCTGTCTATGGTCTCTGTCTATGGTCTTTATCCTATGCTCTCTGTCTATGGTCTTTATCCTATGGTCTCTGTCTTTGGTCTCTGTCTATGGTCTCTGTCTATGGTCTCTGTCTATGGTCTTTATCCTATGCTCTCTGTCTATGGTCTCTATCTATGGTCTTTATCCTATGGTCTCTATCTATGGTCTTTATGCTATGATCTCTATCTATGGTCTTTATCCTATGCTCTCTGTCTATGGTCTCTATCTATGGTCTTTATCATATGGTCTCTATCTATGGTCTTTATGCTATGATCTCTATCTATGGTCTTTATCCTATGGTCTCTATCTATGGTCTTTATCCTATGGTCTCTCTCTATGGTCTTTATCCTATGGTCTCTCTCTATGGTCTTGATCCTATGGTCTCTATCTATGGTCTTTATCCTATGGTCTCTCTCTCTATGGTCTTTATCCTATGGTCTCTGTCTATGGTCTTTATGCTATGATCTCTGTCTATGGTCTTTATCCTATGGTCTCTGTCTATGGTCTCTATCTATGGTCTTTATCGTATGCTCTCTCTCTATGGTCTCTCTGTATGGTCTTTATGCTATGGTCTTGATCCTATGGTCTCTGTCTATGGTCTTTATCCTATGGTCTCTGTCTATGGTCTCTCTCTATGGTCTTTATGCTATGGTCTTGATCCTATGGTCTCTCTCTATGGTCTTGATCCTATGGTCTCTCTCTATGGTCTTTATGCTATGGTCTTGATCCTATGGTCTCTGTCTATGGTCTTTATCCTATAGTCTCTATCTATGGTCTTCATCCTATGGTCTCTCTCTACGCTCTTGATCGAATGGTCTCTGTCTATGGTCTTGATCCTATGGTCTCTGTCTATGGTCTTTATCATATGGTCTCTGTCTATGGTCTTGATCCTATGGTCTCTGTCTATGGTCTCTATCATATGGTCTATGTCTATGGTCTTGATCCTATGGTCTCTGTCTATGGTCTCTATCATATGGTCTATGTCTATGGTCTTGATCCTATGGTCTCTCTCTATGGTCTTCATCCTATGGTCTCTCTCTACGCTCTTGATCATATGGTCTATGTTTGGGGTCTTTATCCTATGGTCTCTGTCTATGGTCTTTATCCTATGGTCTCTGTCTATGGTCTTTATCCTATGGTCTCTCTCTCTAGTCTTTATCCTATGGTCTCTCTCTATGGTCTTTATGCTATGGTCTTGATCCTATGGTCTCTATCTATGGTCTTTATCCTATGGTCTCTGTCTATGGTCTCTCTCTATGGTCTTTATGCTATGGTCTTGATCCTATGGTCTCTCTCTATGGTCTTGATCCTATGGTCTCTATCTATGGTCTCTCTCTATGGTCTTTATCCTATGGTCTCTGTCTATGGTATCTCTCTATGGTATTTATCCTATTGTCTTGATCCTATGGTCTCTCTCTATGGTCTTGATCATATGGTCTCTGTCTATGGTCTTTATCCTATGGTCTCTCTCTATGGTCTTTATGCTATGGTCTTGATCCTATGGTCTCTGTCTATGGTCTTTATCCTATGGTCTCTGTCTATGGTCTCTCTCTATGGTCTTTATGCTACGGTCTTGATCCTATGGTCTCTATCTATGGTCTTTATCCTATGCTCTCTGTCTATGGTCTATCTATGGTCTTTATCCTATGGTCTCTGTCTATGGTCTTTATCCAATGGTCTCTCTCTATGGTCTTTATCCTATGGTCTCTGTCTATGGTCTTTATCCAATTGTCTCTCTCTATGGTCTTTATCCTATGGTCTCTCTCTATGGTCTTTATCCAATGGTCTCTCTCTATGGTCTTTATCCAATGGTCTCTCTCTATGGTCTTTATCCAATGGTCTCTCTCTATGGTCTTTATCCTATGGTCTCTGTCTATGGTCTTTATCCTATGGTCTCTGTCTATGGTCTTTATCCAATGGTCTCTCTCTATGGTCTTTATCCAATGGTCTCTCTCTATGGTCTTTATCCTATGGTCTCTGTCTATGGTCTTTATCCTATGGTCTCTCTCTATGGTCTTTATCCAATGGTCTCTGTCTATGGTCTCTGTCTATGGTCTCTGTCTATGGTCTTAGCCTGTGTGGAGTCACCAGAAAACGCTAACATCCAGTTTCAGGGATATGGTATTTTCAATCTAACTTACGTTTCCTGCTACTTTAGGTTAATAGTCTTTAATCATTAAAGCCGAGGTAATGTCGTGGTGGCTCCACCATCGACGGGGTAAACTGCAATAACAATACCTGCCAGTCATAGAAGAAGAGACCATATTGCTGCCTTAATTACCACATGGGTGTGTGGGCTTGTCTACATGTGGTTGGTGTTGTCAAAGAAAAGCCGGCAATAACAGAGAGAGAGAGAGAGATTCTACTGAATCCCCACACACAGACACTAGGCTTATCTCTCAACACAGTGTCTAAGGCACGTGTCAAACTACTTCCACGGGGGGCAGAGTATCTGTGGGTTTTGGCTCCTCCCTTGTACTTGATTGATAAATTATGGTGACTGATTAGTAAGGAACTCCCCTCACCTGGTTGTCTAAAACCGGCAGACATTAGGCCCTACGTGGAATGAGTTTGACACCCCTGGTCTAAGGGCATAGAAATAGAAGGGCCGAGAATGGCAATCACCAAAACACTACATTTTAAGGGGAATGTTTGCTTTCAATAAGGATGGGAAAGGATCTCAACTTAACTTGGGCATGTAAATCATGCATTGACGTCAGTGGGAGATTTGCAGAGAATGTTGATTTCACAATTCGGAATGTTGTTGTATATTTTACACATTCTGTTTCTTCGTTGCAGTCTGAGGAAAGAGGTCATCTGATTGGTTCCCCTGATAAAACAAAGGGGTCATAGGTCAATTCTCTTGTTTGACTTCTTGTAAATTCCTGCCTCTGTGTCCTCACTAGTGAAAAGGGGCCTGAAACCTCGTTAAGCCATCAGGTGTCCACCGTAATGAATGAAAACAAGTTGAAACCCCGACAGACTTTACAGGCATTCTATAATTTTCTTTGGCCAAATTAAGTTCCAACTGTAATGTTGTGTTGTAATGTTGTTACTGGTAGGGCCGATATAGGCCAACTCGCACTCAAACCATGAAAAGGAAAAGCCAAAGAGATGCAAATTGTAATTTAATGTCGCAATATAATATCCTGTTCATATTTCCCTTTAAACAATGGCTTGACTTACTTTTGTTATTACCCTAATAAAGTTAAGAAACCTTTGATTTGGTATGAATATGCCTATTATTAGGTGTAATTACTGCAGGCCTATGAAAGCAGTGGGCACCGGCGCTCCAACTCTCTCCCACAGTTGAACTTCAGATGAGGAAGAATGTTTAAGGCCTACCAGAGTTACTCCTTTAACCTAACAATATAATGTTTATATAATAAATAATATTCTGATCGAAAATGTACAAATTAGCTTCCTAGAGAATGGCAATCACCAAAACACTACATTTTAAGGGGAATGTTTGCTTTCAATAAGGATGGGAAAGGATCTCAACTTAACTTGGGCATGTAAATCATGCATTGACGTCAGTGGGAGATTTGCAGAGAATGTTGATTTCACAATTCGGAATGTTGTTGTATATTTTACACATTCTGTTTCTTCGTTGCAGTCTGAGGAAAGAGGTCATCTGATTGGTTCCCCTGATAAAACAAAGGGGTCATAGGTCAATTCTCTTGTTTGACTTCTGGTAAATTCCTGCCTCTGTGTCCTCACTAGTGAAAAGGGGCCTGAAACCTCGTTAAGCCATCAGGTGTCCACCGTAATGAATGAAAACAAGTTGAAACCCCGACAGACTTTACAGGCATTCTATCTCTCACTTTTCAGACATGTTATAAGGTGTAGTATAATCTATGGACAGGAAAACCTATTGAAGTTTACTACTAATAATGGAGAGGAACATTAACTTTACATGCATTATTCATTTATTGCTTAATATTACCTCATAAAAGATTCCATAACAATAACAACTTTCTTGCAGGAGTTATGATAATAGATAAAGGATACAGGATATAGATAAAACTTTGAATAATTTTTATAACAGATTTAGCTATTTAAACGATTTAGCTCGTCTTGTGTTTGAAGCGCTGATTGGCGGAAGTTTTAGGCCTTCTGAAGTTTTAGGTCTTCTTAAGTTTTAGGCCTTCTGAAGTTTTAGGTCTTCTTAAGTTTTAGGCCTTCTGAAGTTTTAGGTCTTCTGAAGTTTTAGGTCTTCTTAATTTGAGGAAATCTGAGGAAAACCTCAGTCCTATTTATGAAGATATTTAGATTAAAGGACATATGTTACTATGACAACGTCATCATTTGAAAAACCTTTAAATGAATAGAATGACAGTGAAACCAGTATGTTATGCATTTTCCGAGTAGTAAGCGGAAATTCCCTACTACTGTTTTATTTTCAACTTTGATGGCGAACTTTCTGGAATGCTTAACATTCACTTCCAGTAATTTTCACTCCGTGTTTCGTTTCATTCTTTTAGTGTAATTTTCTTTGGCCAAATTAAGTTCCAACTGTAATGTTGTGTTGTAATGTTGTTACTGGTAGGGCCGATATAGGCCAACTCGCACTCAAACCATGAAAAGGAAAAGCCAAAGAGATGCAAATTGTCATTTAATGTCGCAATATAATATCCTGTTCATATTTCCCTTTAAACAATGGCTTGACTTACTTTTGTTATTACCCTAATAAAGTTAAGAAACCTTTGATTTGGTATGAATATGCCTATTATTAGGTGTAATTACTGCAGGCCTATGAAAGCAGTGGGCACCGGCGCTCCAACTCTCTCCCACAGTTGAACTTCAGATGAGGAAGAATGTTTAAGGCCTACCAGAGTTACTCCTTTAACCTAACAATATAATGTTTATATAATAAATAATATTCTGATCGAAAATGTACAAATTAGCTTCCTGCTGCGTGCCTATCTGTATAATAGTAGCCTGACAAGGATAAAGAATGCATGTTGGTGTGGGAACATGGAGCCGGTATGTCTCTATCTTTCTCTCGGTCTCTCTTAGGTCTAGGCCTAAGATGATCTTCCTTTATGTAAATGGTTTAAATATTCATCTCATACAGTGGATGCCTAAGCCTATAGGCCTATATGCATGCAATGACCTGATGCATTTAGGGTTCAAATCTCTGACAGCTCCGTGACATGGACAATTATTGTTTTAGGAAAGTTTAAAAAAAACTATAAAACAATAGGCTTTAAGGTTTTGAATATGCTATACATCTGTCGTGTCTTTGGCTATGCCGGATTAAGTGATATGACATGCTATTCTATAAAATAATTTCTTCGTAATTAATATTACCTCATTGATCTAATCATGTAAATGTAATTAACTAGAGAGTCAGGGCACCAGGAAATAATATTTATAGAGCTGTTATCTTCCGAATAAACTCTTAATTAAAGACCTAGAAATATTTTACATCAATAGCAGTCAATATTAATCGTCATCTTAATTCAGTCTCATCTGAAAGTTGGAAATTCTTGGTTATCTGCACGAACCCTGGCTAACAAGTTGAATCAGCATTACAAAATTGTGTTTAATTGTTTATTTACTAAATACCTAACTAATCACACAGAATTACACATACACATAATTAAATCATAACTTGATTACAAATTACGTCATAAAGGAAAACGTCCCTAGCGGGCGGAACAGATACGACAGCTTGTTACACAAAAGAAAAGGGGCTGGGTTTGAGTGAAGGAGCGGGAAGACTGAGGAACAAAGGGCGAAGCTGTGCTATTGTAAATACAATATCTTATGCATTCTAAATTACCGCCCATTTGGAAAAGGAAAATGCAATAAATATTTACTCTGAGCTGCGCTTCGGTAGGTTGGTGGTAGATGGAAGGCCGTGTTGCCCAACCGAGTCCTTTGTCCTTTGAAGAATGTCTCTGATGGTCAATTGGATACGTTGTAGTAATGTCGTTGTGTGGTAGACGGGATACTCTGTCTGTTCCTTCCTAACCTGCGTTTGCAGCTGCTGTTGCTAACTCAACGGCTAGGAGGTATCACTTCTGTAGTGAATACGAGTTCAAAGTTCATACCATTCGCAACCAAAGCTCACGTTGATGTTGGCTTCATTCTGTAGTTATTATCTGAACCATTCTGACATTGGACTGTCGTCCTCACATCCCCGGAACAGGAGGTTATATTGTCGTCAAGGCTTTATATAGGAAGGGAGAGGAGGGCGTGTTTGAAAAGTTGTATAGCCCATGTCCCTTCACAGGGGCGGGCCACTGATTGAGCAGAGCCCTATCTTATGAAAACCACTCTCCACTGGCTTCCAGTTGAAGCTCTCATCCGCTACAAGACCATGGTGCTTGCCTACGGAGCTGTGAGGGGAACGGCACCTCAGTACCTCCAGGCTCTGATCAGGCCCTACACCCAAACAAGGGCACTGCGTTCATCCACCTCTGGCCTGCTCGCCTCCCTACCACTGAGGAAGTACAGTTCCCGCTCAGCCCAGTCAAAACTGTTCGCTGCTCTGGCCCCCCAATGGTGGAACAAACTCCCTCACGACGCCAGGACAGCGGAGTCAATCACCACCTTCCGGAGACACCTGAAACCCCACCTCTTTAAGGAATACCTAGGATAGGATAAGTAATCCTTCTCACCCCCCCCCCCACCCCCCTAAAAGATTTAGATGCACTATTGTAAAGTGGCTGTTCCACTGGATGTCATTAGGTGAATGCACCAATTTGTAAGTCACTCTGGATAAGAGCGTCTGCTAAATGACTTAAATGTAAATGTAAATGTAAAACCCAAATCTCACATTTTAGAAGCTAAAATCACATTTCATCCCATCACAAATAATTTCATATTCAAACATTTAAATTGAACAACAATTCCATGTGAATCTGATAACTCTGATGTGTAGACTTTCCACTGTAGAGTTTATGTCATCTTATCATTGATGAGAATGTCTCAGTTGACAACCGAACTGATATCATATTCATTAAGTACCACCACATATGTTCAATTGGTCGGATTACCAGTTCATAGTTCATTATAGTTTTTTGTCATTTATTATAGGCAGTTTTTAGTCACACGTAAGTAACTCTAACCTTCGGTGAATATCACTAGTTCATTAATGGAGCTGGCAGCGGCTGTCCTGAGGTTTAATTCTCACTTTCTACTCTCGGATCTGAACGGGTCTCTCGGATACGAACCAACACGTATCTGAACGGGTCCGGAAGGATGAAGAGAGAGAGGGAGAGGTAGAGAGAGAAAGATGGATAATTAAAACACTGGTCACTCGTGCGTGTCTCCAGGGTATGGGGAGTACTGGTCTAGAACATGGGGTTTTCCACTCAGAGCAGACGTTACCTAAGCACTAGGCAGTCATCCCTGCTCCCACTTTTACTGGTGTCTGCTTTGAATGTCAATGAACAGAAACTCGGATCTACGAGCCAATTGAGTCATTAAGAGCAATAATGATATTTTATTGAGTTACATTGAGGCCTCTAAGACGTTCCCTTACGTTCCCTGCAATCATTCTTATTACACATAAGAAAGGCATTAAACTCTCTGTTTGCCTCACAGGTGAACCCAGAGAAACGTTTTGCAAAGCAAAACAAAAAATAATGCTTCTCATTGGACAAGTTCATGTAGCCCCTCCCCTGGGTGCCTAATGAATTGGACCCGGGTCTTGATGTTGTGCCAAAACGGGGCACAGCATCCACTTCCTGCTTTGTCTCTATAATTTGATTCCCATAAACATTACTATGGGATAAGTAGCTATAGTGATGAAGGGGGGTAAATTAAAGGTGTTTAATCCTTAATGTGAGTGGTGCTAAACACTGAGGAGGATGGAGGGATTAAGAAGGTGGGTGTGTTGCTTTGAAGAGAAAGAGGAAGGCATGTCTAGACAGAGAGAAACCACATGGACGTATGCGCGTGTGTGTGTGTGTGTGTGTGTGTGTGTGTGTGTGTGTGTGTGTGTGTGTGTGTGTGTGTGTGTGTGTGTGTGTGTGTGTGTGTGTGTGTGTGTGTGTGTGTGTGTGTGTGTGTGTGTGTGTGTGTGTGTGTGTGTGTGTGTGTGTGTGTGTGATGTGTGTGTGTGTGTGCGCACAGAGTGAGGAGCTAGGCTAGTTTATGATGTGTGTGTAAACAAGCTGTCCAGTGTGGGGTGTGTCCTCTTGTCTATAATGGAGAATCTGTCACTTAGACTATTGATGCAGAGCAAGAACAACCTTACTACATCATTACCCCCATCCACCAAAGTATCAGTGTTTCTCTATTACATTAGTACAGTGGACAGACAGAATGGCATCGCTCTACTATTGGTTATGCCAATGCACTCTTTTACCATCTATGGTGATAGTTTAATGACGTACTTGTACTCTTGTACTCCCCTGGTATGATTTGTCATCGAATATACAGGTCCAGTCAAAAGTTTGAACACACCTACTCATTCCAGGTTTGTACGAATTTTCTACATTGTAGAATCATATCAAAGACATCAAACCTATGAAACTACACATATGGAATCATGTAGTAACCAAATCAAAATCTATTTTATTTTTGAGATTCTTCAAAGTAGCCACCCCTTGCCTTGATGACAGCTTTGCACACTCTTGGCATTCTCTCAACCAGCTTCATGAAGTAGTCACCTGGAATGCATTTCAATTTCCTTCTTAATGCGTTTGAGCCAATCAGTTGTGTTATGACAAGGTAGGGTTGGTATACAGAAGACAGCCCTATTTGGTAAAAGACCAAGTCCATATTATGGCAAGAGCAGCTCAAATGAGCAAAGAGAAATTACAGTCCATCATTACTTTAAGATATGAAGGTCAGTCAATCAGGAACTTTGAAAGTTTCTTCAAGTGCAGTTGAAAAAACCATCAAGCGCTATGATGAAACTAGATCTCATGAGGAACCGCCACAGGAAAGAAAGACCCAGAGTTTCCTCTGCTGCAGAGGATGAGTTCATGAGAGTTTCCAGCCTCAGAAATCGGCAATGAACTGCACCTCAGATTGTAACCCAAATAAATGCTTCACAGAGTTCAAGTAACAGACAGATCTCAACATCAACTGTTCAGAGGAGATTGCGTGAATCAGGCCTTCATGGTCGAATTGCTGCAAAGAAACCACTACGAAGTACACCAATAAGAAGAAGAGATTTGCTTGGACCAAGAAACCCGAGCAATGGGCATTAGACCAGTGGGAATCTGTCCTTTGGTCTGATGAGTCCAAATTTGAGATTTTTGCTTCCAACCGCCATGTCTTTGTGAGACACAGAGTAGGTGAATGGATGTTCTTTGCATGTGTGGTTCCCACAGTGAAGCATGGATGAGAAGGTGTGATGGTGTGGGGGTGCTTTGCTAGTGACACTGTCTGTGATTTATTTAGAATTCAAGGCACACTTAACCAGCATGGCTACCACAGTATTCTGCAGCAATATGCCATCCCGTATGGTTTCATTTGTTTTTCAACAGGACAAAGATCCAAAACACACCTCCAGGCTGTGTAAGGGCTATTTGACCAAGAATGATAGTGATGGAGTGCTGCATCAGATGACCTGGCCTCCACAATCACCCGACCTCAACCCAATTGAGATGGTTTGGGATGAGTTGGACTGCAGATTGAAGGAAAAGCTGCCACCATTTGGAACTCCTTCAAGACTGTTGGGAAAGCATTTCAGGTGATTACCTCATGAAGCTGGTTGAGAGAATGCCAAGAGCGTACAAAGCTGTATATTTTGATTTGTTTAAGATGATTCTATATTTGTTATTTTATAGTTTAATGTCTTCACTATTATTCTACAATGTAGAAAATAGTTCAAATTAAGAAAACCCCTTGAATGAGTAGTATGTATGCACATATGCCATTTAGCAGTTGTTTTATGCATAGCGACTTACAGTCGTGTGCATACATTTTACGTATTGTGCCAATGGGAATCAAACCCACAACCCTGGCTATGCAAGAATTTATACATTTTTGGGGTACCTCTCTGCACTCTCCCAGACTGCTCTGTTTTTTATTCTAAATCCATGTTGGGTTGAACCAGTAACCCCAGACTCTGACAGCACCATGAATCAACAACGGTCTCGGTCACGATGCCCTAGCTCACCCCTCTCCACCAATCACAGCCTGTGGCTGTCATCAGCACATTCACTTAAGTTGTGCAACGACATGTCTGTCTTCGATAGATGAAGAGAGATCTTCTTAATCACCAAAAAAGAAGACTGACAGCAGATGTCAGATGTGTGAGGCAAAGTAACAAAAATATTTGAAAAGCTTCTTGCTTAGACTGTCTGCCAAGCTGGAGAGAAGTTCTAGAGGGCAGGGAGCCATGCTGTTTAGATAAGTATCTCACCGTCACCACAGCAATGAGTGAACATGTTCCTCACCTTCCACCTCTCCCCTATCTACACAGCACCTCACAGCCAACATACCACTGTAGCATTACTGTAAATCACTTAATATTAGCATTCAAGGCTAACAGCTAAACGGCTAGTTAGCAGACTACCATTAAATCGCTGAGCCGCTTCGCTCATGACCTGAGATACAGTGCAATTACAGGTTATGACTTTAAAAGCTGGCTAAGGAGAAAACCTTGACCTATATCTTACAGGAGTGAGGGGAATCAAGGAATCTCTCAGCTCTCAAATGTGATTTTAATCAGCCATCTCATCCTTATTTTCCGCCGGGAACATGGAGGCTTGTCTTTTGTGCCTGTAGATAGTGGCCTATGAGCCACTGAATCATTGACCTTCACTGTAGTCCAGAGGTCCACAGCACACCAGGCCTGAGCTCCAGCTGGGTTCTCTCTAAGTCTCCCCTGCAGTAGGCCTCACATGGGTGAGCGTGTGGGAGTTGCAGTGTGTTCTTGGACACCATCCAGTCAAAATATCTTACAGACTCTTCCCCTGAGATAAGTTCATTTGATTTCCCCCCGCTCAGTTATCATGATTTCATCAACTAAATATCCAAATGTACAGTACATTCTCCCAGCTCAAGCAGAATGGTTTGTAGTCTAACTCCAGGGACATTGATTTAATGTAGGACACAGCCTAATCCTGTGCTAAGGCTTACTGGCCTCTCTTCAATGTTGTAGCCCTGGTACAGTACCATGAGAATCAGGCCAGCAGTGTAGCTGCAGTGGTATGTGTTGGCTAGGTCTCCTGTTGCTGTATCAGCCTCTGGGCCTCTGCCTGCTTGCTCTCTTTGCTCTGGAAACTCTGACTTAGATCAGGAGAAGGTTGAAGATGTAAGCCCTCTCTTCTTGTTCATTCCAATCCATCAGTCTTACTTGCTGGTCTTACATGGCTTCTTTTGTGGGTCTTTTCCGCACTCTTTTCTGTTCTGTTACGTCTCCCTCCTCTTTAAATCTCTTGCTCTCTTATTTTTACTGTCCTCCCCCCCCTCCTCCTCCGTGCGTGTCTCTCTGTGCTCTGTGTAACCGCTCACTGTTCCCTTCCTGTGTTCGTTGAGCTCCAATGAAACCAAGATGTTCTCTGAGTCAGCGCTAGGCTAGCCCTGGCCTCTATTACTGCTCATTAGCTCTCCAGTTCCCTCTGTGGTCAAGGGCCTTTAAAACTGTACAGTCCCTGAGCTGGGGCTAACTTCAGAGGAGTTAGCGCTACCGCTAACAAGTTCTACCCTTTGCCAGTGTGAGGCTGTAAAGCTTCAGTATAACATCCCTATGGAAGTGAATTGGATGAGGAGCCACAATAGTTCACAACCTTGCCAGTAGGTATACTCATGCAACACAACCACATGAATGTTATGCCAAAAATCTTTTTGTCTTCCACACCGATGAGTTTTACATGGTCAAACAGTTGAGGTTTTCACGTAATTTCATTGAAACGACTCGTAAACAACCTTGATTCAACCAGTGTGTGCCTAGTGGTCAGTCTATGAGGTGTTGGTCAGTTTCTGTCAGTTATATTGGAATTTGTTGACCACAACAGAGGTGATGAGGTGATGGAAACACACTGACCATCCGTCTGTCCAGTTATGTCTGGTCATCTTTCCCACCCTCTGTTTGTTCGTAGAGGACCTTCTCAAGATTCCACAGGATCCTGGTTATGAAAATGGGAAATATGTGGAAAGAATTAGAGGCGACTCTTGGGTAAATTGAGACGGCTCCAAAAGAAACAGACTGGTATCTAGCAGGGAGAGACGGGTGGGCAGGACAACAGAGCTTTAGGTTAGGAGTGTCACACAGTTTCGGGTTGGTCTCTTTGTGCTTTGAGAAAGACTTGAGCTGTGTTTGAATACCCATACTAACATACTGTATACTACATACTTAATGAGTATATACTGCATACTATATACTATTAGTTTGTTTTACTATACGGTAAATGAATGGTATTGTTTCAGTTGAGCTTACTAGAGATTCACCTGTTTACCGGAAGTTGATGCTGTTGCTATCAAACCTCTTGCTAGCATGTTAGCATAACAAATAACTAGCTAAACATTTTACGATTTCGGGTGTGTTCGTAAATCTGGAGTGCCATGTGTACCATGTGCTCTGGGCGTTCGTAAATCCAGAGCGTTGTCAGATTATTGTTACGGAGTCTAGTTGATAGGTAATCGACTAGCCAGACTGTTCCCCGGACTCCGCGTGTAGGGATTTGAACTTGACATTGGACATTATTCCTTTATCCAACATATCATACTGAAACATGTTATCAGAAGTGGCTCGAAAACCACACGTTTGTTATTTTTGTAGCTAAATACAGTATAGGCGCAGTACGTTCCATATGCAAACACATGCCGTTTCCTACTCCTAGTCACAACACTGATCAACTCGTTGTTAGCTGGTTAGCTAGCATCACTACCTACCTCGATGACTGAAGGCAAAGAAATCTCCTATTCCATCGCTATGGCAGGGAACATTCCGCCACCAAATCCCATGGTTCTCACAGGGGACTGGAATACTAATTGGGACAACTTCAGGGATGAATTCGAGGACTATGCGCTGGTGACCGGTCTACATGAGAAACCCAACGAGGTACAAGCGGCAACTCTGAGGAGTTTAATGGGCAGCAAATGCAGGCATATCTACCGGCACAATCTCACCCTCACAGCACGACAACAGTGTGATGCAAAGGCTATATTGGATGCATTGGAGAATTACTTCAAACCCGCCAGAAACGTCATTTACGAGCAGTTTGTTTTCAGAAGCTGCAAACAAGAAGAGGGTGAGTCTGTACACAACTTTGTAACCCGTTTGAGAGAAAAATCCGCCACTTGTGAATATGTGTGATTGAAAGATGAATTGATTCGTAACAAAATAGTACTGGGAATTGCAAATGATGATATACACCGGCATCTACTGAGAGAGAGAGGCTTAAGATTAGTAACTGCCATTGAAATGTGCCGCACTACTGAAGTCACTGACATGAGAATGAGAGCAATGTAAATCAAGGCAGAGTAATTCACCACGAACGGTGAACACAGAGAACATGTAAATACTGTGGGAATACACACACGAAGCAAAGAGCACTGCCCTGCCTACGGAAAACCATGCAGAGCTTGTGGAACTAATAATAACTTTGCAAAAGTGTGTCTCAAAAGCAAAAGAAGGGTGATTGAGGGCAAGATGCACTGTGTTGATGATGTCACTCAATGTTCAGAGCTGAACAGTGAAAGTGAAATTAACATGCATGGATCCATTGGGGCTGTACACTCGAGGGAATAAATGGTTTGTGACACTACGATTACACAACAAGCATCAACAATGTCAACTGGATTCCGGTGCTACATGCAACGTAATGAGCTACAATGACAAAATCAATCTGGCACCTGACACACATCTATTGCCCAGCGATACTAAACTAAAGCTGTACTCAGGAGAGCTAATGAGCTCTATGGGCACCTTTGAGACCGAATGTGTTATTCGGGGACGTAAACACAAGCTGAAGTTTCAGATTGTGAAAACCAGTCAACATCCTCTCCTCTCAGGCTCTACATGCAAACGCCTGGGACTGATGCATTTCAATGTACCAAATGAGCTGAACATTGTGGAGCATGTCCAGCATGAACCCCTGTCCAAAGAACAACTACTCAGCAGATATGACGATGTATTCAACAGGCCAGTTGCCTGTGGGGAGGTACACTTTGAAGTGGATGAGAGCGTCATTCCAGTCCAGTGTGCTCCTCGCAATGTGCCCATTGCAATGGAAGTTGCTGTGAAGGCCCAGCTGGACAAGTATGAGGCCGATGGCCACATGACATCTGTGACTGAACCAACTGACTGCATCAGCAATATGGTCATAGTGAAAAACCCAGAGAAGCTGAGGGTCTGCATCGACCCAAAGCATCTGAACCAAGCGCTGAAACGATCCCACTACATCATACAGACACTAGAGGATGTCCTCTACAAGCTTTCCAAGGCCAGGATTTTCACCTTGGTGGATGTCCGAGATGCATTCCTTCAATGCAAGCTGGACGAAGAAAGCAGCTTCATGACTACCTTCTGGACCCCCTGGGGTCGGAAACGCTGGCTCAAGCTCCCGTTTGGTGTCTCAGTGGCGCCTGAGGTATACCAACGCAAGCAGCACGAGTTACTGGCTGGGCTTAAGGTCATTTAACCCATTGCCAATGATGTCCTGATCGTAGGCTGTGGTGACACAGACGAAGAAGCTCCTGGCACTGATGAAGCACTGCCGATCAGTTAAGCTTCGTCTTGGCGTGAAGAAGCTGCAGTTCAAGGTGAAAGATGTCCACTTCCATGGCCACATTCTCTCGGCCAAAGGCCTGAAGCCGGACCCAGACAAGGTCAGAGCGATCCTCAAAATGCCAAACCCGTCTGATGCAAAAGGAGTACAGCGTGTCATCGGCTTTGCAAACATCTTGCAAAGTTCATGCCACACCTATCAGCAGTCTGTGAGCCTCTGCTCCGGTTGCTGGACAAAGACCCACCATTGCACTGGCTACCCAGCACGAGGCCACAGTGCAGGATATGAAATCTCTGGCTTCATCCATGCCAATGATGCGCTACTACGATGTCACAAAGCCTATCACAATCCAGAGCGACTCCAGCCAAAGGGGACTTGGATGCTGCCTTATGCAGGAAGGACAGCCCATTGCATTTGCCTCGAGAGTGCTCACCCCACCGAACAAAACTATGCACAAATTGAGAGAGTGCTTCAGCATCGTCTTCTCCTGCCAGTGCTTCCATCACTACTTATATGGTCGAGAGCTGGTCACCGCTGAAACTGACCTCAAACCACTCATTGCCATATTCAGTAAACCTCTCCTCAATGTGCCCAAGAGGCTTCAAAGCATGCTCCTGACTCTGCAAAACTACAGCCTGAAGGTCATTTACAAGCCAGGACCAGAGATGTACATCAGCGACACACTGAGCAGGGCAACAGCACAATGTACAGGCAGAGGCACTGCCTATCAGCAGCATGCCATTTGTTCACTACAGCAGGAACAACAAGATGTTCAACAGATCAATCAGGCAGACTACGTCATAGATCACTGCCTAGCCCAGATCAGGCAACACACTGACAAAGACGAACACCTACAGTCACTGAAGTCCATGGCTCTCGCAGGTTGGCCATACCTGAAAGAGGAGACACCTTTCACAGTGAGAGAATACTGGACCTTTTGAGATGAGATCAGCGTGCAAAATGGTGTCTTGTTCAGAGGTCAGAAGGTCATTATTCCCAAATCACTACGTCCAGAGATGCTTACCCGCATACACTCCAGTCACGTTGGAGGTGACGCCTGCTACCGCCAGGCTTCGTGAAACATTATACTGGCCAAACATGCAAGCAGAAATTAAAGACTTTGTCAGCAGCTGTACCATGTGCAACGAGTACGCTCATGAACAGCAAAAGGAAACCATGATGTCACACAAACTGTCTACAAGGGCCTGGCAAATCGTCAGCATGGACTTATTCAGCCACAGACAAAAGGACTATCTTCTCATTGTTGATCACTACTCTGACTTTTGGGAAATTGAACTGCTCCCTGACTTGTCTGCAGAGACGGTCATAAAGTGCTGCAAGGCGCAGTTTGCAAGGCAAGGTCAGCCTGACAAGGTAATCACGGACAATGGCCCACAATTCACTGCACAGTTCAAGCGTTTCGCCTCAGAATGGGAGTTTGACCACGTGTCCTCCTCTCCAAGACACCCAAAAGCAAATGGCAAGGCAGAGTCAGCTGTCAAGATTGCAAAAAACCTGCTAAGCAGGGCCTTGTGCGACAGCAACGACCCATGGAAAGCGATCTTACAGTGGAGGAACACACCCACCGAAAACATGGACAGCAGCCCAGCACAACGCCTTCTGTCCAGACGTCTGAAGACTACCATCCCTGTAGCTAACAAGCTACTTGAGCCCTGCGTCATGGTTGGTGTCACGGACAAACTGCCTCACAGAAAGCAGCTCGCTAAGTGCTTCTACGACCGGACTGCTCGAGACCTACCAGAGCTAGAGGTGGGTGAAATGATGAGGATGAAACCGCTGCCGGGAGACCACACAGGACTTTGGAGGCTGGGCACGTGCCTACAGAGAGTTGCACCACATTCTTACCTGGTGGATGTTGGTGGTTCCCTCTATCGTCGCAATCGGGTGGATCTGCGCATAGCAGAGCATACAAACCAGAACACCCCATACACTCACCTAGGTGAGCTGGATCACAATCCAGGCCTAAGAGTAAGGGGTGCAGAATTAAGGCATGAGCCAACTGAAGGTGAGCTCTCCAGCTCGTGGCCCTAATCCTACCCCTGTCGGCTGTGCAAGCCACCTGGACAGGCTTACTCTGTTTGCAAGAGACTGCGTTAACTTGTCCTCTGTTTATAGAAAAAAAGAGGAAGATGACAACTGAAGTAAAAAGAAAATGTCATGCTTTTTCAATTCTTAAGAACTTAATGTTATGCCGTTATGTTTGCACATTCTATTGAAAAGGATGATGTTACGGAGTCAAGTTGATAGGTAATCGACTAGCCGGACTGTTCCCCGGACTCCGCGTGTAGGAATTTGTACAATGCATGAACAAGGCTATTGAACTTGACATTGGTGTCTGTCTTTATTCCTTTTTTCAACATATCATACTGAAACAATTGTCCTTTCGCAAATTCAGGGTGTTTCGCTCTCGGAGCGTTCAGAGCGCACACTGGCCGAGGAGTAGGGTTGACCCAAGCATTCAACAGCAGTCAAGCACCCAAGCTAACTGGCTAGTTACTTCCAGACACAAATGAGAGGACACCTCACTCTGACCATTTTACTCGCCCTAGCAGAGCTGGTTAGGCTGTTTTCATGTTATCCAGAGCATTGGTGATTGTAACTGTGCTGCTGGCAACAATTTAATGACACTTTTTTTTGCCGACATTTACTGACACCGGCCATATTCAATGGGTGTTGAGCATTCATAAATTCTAAACTCATCAGTTATTCTGTCGAGAGTGCTCTGAAATCGGAGTAGATAGCCATTGAAATGCATGACTTTACCACTAAGCTAAGAATTATTTAATTAATCAAGTCAATAAATGTCGGGTAGTTAGTTAGATAGCAGATTGTTAATATACTGCCTGGCAAGTTTGATGTATTAGTAGCCAACTAAAATTAGGTAACTAGCTAACATACTGGTACATACTGCTGTAATGCTATGTGGTTCGTAAAAGTAGCGTAGCTAACAAATTGTCAGCCAACATAACGTGTAACGCAGATTATTTGAAAAGGCATTACTTTATTACATTTTTTATTTATTTTATTTTTACATTTGTCATGGTTAGTTAAAGCAATGAATTTGTATCCACTCTTGTCGGACTTCGGCTGCATATTTTCCGCCATTTTCTTCAAATCTGAAAAGTTCTGAAGCCACGCCCATTTTCTGAAGAATTGCATTATGGGCCCTAAAAGCACAGAAACAGTGTCCACTGCATGTACTGTATACTCTGTATTTTGACGAATTTAGTAAGTCATCCGGGAACTTTTGGCATACTAACCATATCCATACTATGACCAATAAGCATACTATATACTCAATTCACGTCACAAATAGTATGGTTAGTGAGGTTAGTAATGAGTTTTCGAACACAGTCTCTCTGTGACCAATGCTATTCTTTACAGTTAATCACTGAAAAAAAGTAACTTATTTTCACCAAGGCTTAGATTTCATTGGAAAGACCGCAGAGAGCCCTAAAACGTTTTTTTTGCCTTTTTGGACTGTTGAACAAGAAAGCCAGTGAATGGTTAATAAACCATTTTTGAATAGTTCCAGGGTTGCCATTAACCACAGATTCATTATAAAGATTGAACAGATGTGAACAACGTCTACTTTCTGGTTCAACACAACCTCATATGCTTCAATAGTTATGGTTATGGTCATTGAGGAATTAAACAGGCAGAAAAAATGTGCATTACATATTAGATAATAAAATGGAATATTGAAAGTCCTTGGGCTTATATCAAAACACACAAACATTATCTTATACTCTCTGTGGAACGGGATGGGATGAAGCGTGCAGAGTGAACGTTTCTACTCTTTGTTTAATCTGCGATTTGGCAAAGACGGGGAGGAACAACAACTAAATGGAATGTTTTGTATGGTTTTGATTTGGTTCCTGTTCCGGTACTGGTCAGTCACACAACTTTCTGTTACAAACGTCATAACTGCACTGTACTGTACCACACTAACTCTCTAAAGAAACACATCAAGTCTAGGGGCTGAAAAGGGAAATTGGAGTAATCCCATTGGCAGTCACAATGATGGATGTGGACGGAACAGGAGACTCATAAACCTCTCAGAGGAAGAAGACAAAAACAGTCCCCATCGCTGTCTGTCTGGCGACTGGCCCTAACATACACAAAGGGAAGTGTTTTGTCTGGCTGTGCGAATTACCAGCCACTCTGGGCTCAATCAAGTCACCCATTGGAGCTCAAGACCGGGCTTGTTTCAATGCAAGGTGAAGAAAGATGGCTGACCTTCTATTCATTAAAGCCACTGACACCTGAGCTACGCTAAGACAAGCTAATGATGAGCAGGAGGAGCAGGTTATCTCGGTCCCTGATGGAACATTGTCGGCGTGGTCGGAAGAAAACATGTGTTTCCCGTTTGCAGGGAGACAGTATTTTCAACCTAACTTCCGTTTCCCCTTAAAAATGCATGTGGCGACTCTACTCAGGCGTCTTTTTTACGCCTGCTACATTACCGACGGAATGATCAGCAGCTTCCCCTCGTCCCTTCAACTCACCAAATTGACAAGCCTCAACAAGAGACACAGGCTATGTAATAATAACATGATTTACTTGACTCCTTCACTCAATGCCCTTCAATCTGACAGGGTTGTTTTTATCCCACATGCAATTGCAGATCACTAGTCATCAAGGAGAAGTGTTAAGAAAAACTGTTGAAGAGACAATGGGATCCAGTCAGAGAGTACAGAGGAAAGAGATAGACCGGTGATTCTCCCTAAACAACATTAAAATGGTTCTTCCTAAACAACCCAAAAATGGTTCTTCCTAAACAACCCAAAAATGGTTCTCCCTAAACAACCCAAAAATGGTTCTCCCTAAACAACCCAAAAATGGTTCTCCCTAAACAACCCAAAAAGTATTCTCCCTAAGCAACCAAAAGATGATTCTCCCTAAACAACCAACAAATGATTCTCCCTAAACAATCAAAAAAATGATACATGAAAGCTATTTACAATAGCATAGATGGATATCATTGCAACAGCTAAGTAGTACAGTTTCGTAGGGAATTGTAGCAAAGCCACGTGGTTGGCATGTAAACCGATCTCATTTGTTATTATTTATCTTATGTGTATATCTGTTGTATGGTTGCCAATGTTTTTAATGTTGTTTTTATTGATGAACCCTGACTGCACAACACATTTCACATTTGGGACAATAAAGGTAACT
Source organism: Oncorhynchus keta (assembly GCF_023373465.1). Taxonomy (NCBI): domain Eukaryota; kingdom Metazoa; phylum Chordata; class Actinopteri; order Salmoniformes; family Salmonidae; genus Oncorhynchus; species Oncorhynchus keta. Next base: position 359,899 of record NW_026283886.1, read on the forward strand.
TGAACTTCAACTGAACGATAAGACATATCTTTGAAAAAAGCACAATCAGGTTGGGTTTGCGCATCATAGCCTAACGGTGCAAGATGTTTGCCTAACGGTGCAAGATGCTTTTTTTCCAGGGATTGCTGGGATTTCAGACCTAAGAGACAAGAATCCAGCCAAGTCAGTGATAAAATCGATAGCGCCACAGTGTTCTGGTAGCAATAAGCAGACCGGAATGCAGATACGTGGCACAAACGGAAGACAGCCGAGGCCAAGGACCTCAGTGAACAGGAAACATTATCGCCACGGAGACAGAGATCGTCTGAGATGGAGCCTGAACAAAAATGTATATAGGACTAGGGATATTTACCACAAACATTGATTACTTTGAATGTCAAACATGTAGAATAAAGGTTTTAGACTCAACTCCAGTCTGATTCCTGTCATACTAGGCTTCATTACACAGAGATCCTTCTCCAAACAATTAGAAAACATCGTGAATGGAGAGGATGTGCTGTTGTATTAACAACAGTTGCTCTGGCACTCGTTACTTCCTGTGTACACATTGTCCTCACCTCTCTAACAAGCTAGGATTATTTATGTGAGATCTCTGCGCTATGATAAATTACAAGGTAGAACAAAGACCAAAGTCCCATAGCGTTTCTTACTGCTGTTGTCTCCCCTCCCCCCTCTGTCCCTCAAATGACCAGCCAGAGTTTATCTCTCCTCTGGATTGGTGCATTCCTCAGACGTTGCCTAATGCATCTCCTCATCTGGGTTGTGTGTCTTGCGGAAGTGAGATTGGAATTTTTGGCATGTGTATGTGTGTGGTGGTAGGGATGGGCATGAGACGTGTGTGTGTGTGTGCGTGTGTGTGTGTGTGTGTGTGTGTGTGTGTGTGTGTGTGTGTGTGTGTGTGTGTGTGTGTGTGTGTGTGTGTGTGTGCGTGCGTGCGTGTGTGTGTGTGTGTGTGGATACATTTACAATACTCAACTGTTCTGTAATGGGACGTGTGTGTGTAGGGGGGACATCTGTTTATCTTGTTATTTAGGTAAGTCTTTCCTGTAAAGAAACAGTGCTGTCTCACTATGACTCACTGACATTACGGGGCAAAGGAGTCTTCCTCTAGTATGCTTCTGTTATTCTCACCTCATTCAGAAACATATCAACCGATTCCATGTGGAGCACTCAATGTCTCCAAACACTGACACTGACTCAGACACATTGTAAACACGAATATGTACACTTACTCACTGTCTCTCTCTCTCTTTTTACATATCTCTCTCTTTCTTTATATCTATATTCTTTATATCTCTCACTCTCATATGCGCATTTATTAAAACCCATTGACACACTCTTTCTCACTTTTTCACACACACACACACACACACACACACACACACACACACACACACACACACACACACACACACACACACACACACACACACACACACACACACACACACACACACACACACACACACACACATACACGCACACGCACACGCACACGCACACACACACACACACACACCACTTCTTGTTAGTGATGAGTCAACTCCTCTCCAGGACTATAGCTGATGGCACGGTGGGGCTCTCCACCATTAACATCTTTCACACACATTCCTCCCCAGACGTACCAAAAGCCACCCGAGAGCCTGGATGGCCTGCTAAAGACATCACACTTTAACTGTCTGCCTGTTTTTTCCACCAAATAACTCTTCTCTTTCCCTCTTATTTCCATTAATATGAATCTGTACTCACTGTTGTTAAATGGTTAAATAAATATGTATATGCTTTTTTTAACACGGTTGACTGAAATTGTAACATGAGCCTTTCCGTGGTGATTTATAGAATTTATATTCTTCCTGAAAACTTCTGGCACTGTCAGGAATTTAGTAGTGCTCTCCAAGTAATGTTATTCTCTGTCATTTTTGTGGAATCATTATACTGAAATACATTTCACCACTGTTTAGTTTGGAGGATAGTACAATCCAAATCCTCAGAATATATTGGTTGTCTTTGTATCCCTTTTCTTTCCATACTTCATCAACTCTCTTTGGTGAGAATATCATGAAGTTGCATAAAAGCACAATGACAAAGAGACTCCGATGAGTTCAAGGGGAGATATTGTGACTGGGAGAAACAAATACCGTAGTTTGGTAACTAACCTCAAACCTACAGTACCATTATTAATCCCTTTTGTTATTGTCCCATTTTCACCTCCCTGACTGCTCCCCCCACTTCCTGTGAGGGATTTTCCATGGAGGATGGTGGGCGGCCATTTTGTGTTGTGTTGGGAGTAGAGCACCTGGTGTTATTGGTGAAACTAACAAAGCACAGCTGTGGTTGATTAGGGAGCCAAGGTGAGTAGAGACTGGGTTATTCTGTAGTTACCCCATCCCTCCTGGGAGAGACCTGGGAGTTTTAGTTAACACTTAAAGGAAAAATCCACTCAAACTATATACAGTACCAGCCACAAGTTTGGTCACTTTCTTTTTTACTATTTTCTACCTTGTAGAATAATAGTGAAGACATCAAAACTATGAAATAACACACATGGAATCATGTAGTAACCAAAAAAGCGTTAAACAAATCAAAATATATTTTATATTTGTAACCAACCTTTTCCTTGATGACAGCTTTGCACACTCTTGGCATTCTCTCAACGAGTTTCATGTGGTAGTCACCTGGAATGCATTTCAATTAACAGGTGTGCCTTGTTAAACATTCATTTATGGATTTCTTTCCATCTTAACACATTTGAGCCAAACAGTTGTGTTGTGACAAGGAAGGGGTGGTATACAGAATGTAGCCCTATTTGGAAAAATACCATATTATGTCAAGAACAGCTCAAATAAGCAAAGAGAAAAGACAGTCCATCATCGCTTTAAGACATGAAGATTTCTAGAACTTTGAAAGTTTCTTCAAGTGCCGTCGCAAAAACCATCAAGCGCAATGATGAAAGCACCACAGGAAAGGAAGACCCAGAGTTACTTCTTGCTGTAAAGGATAAGTTCATTAGAGTTAACTGCACCTCAGATTTGCAGCCCAAATAAATGCTTCACGGAGTTCAAATAACAGACACATCTCAACATCAACTGTTCAGAGGAGACTGCGTGAATCAGGTCTTCATGGTAGAATTGCTTCAAAGAAACCACAACTAAAGGACACCAATAAGAAAAATAGACTTGCTTGGGCCAAGAAACAAGAGCAATGGACATTAGACCAGTGGAAATCTGTCCTTTGGTCTGATGAGTCCAAATTTGTGACTTTGTGAGACGCAGAGTAGGTGAACGGATGATTTCCGCATGTGTGGTTCCCACAGTGAAGAATGGATGAGGAGGTGTGGGGTGCTTTGCTGGTGACACTGTCAGTGATTTATTTAGAATTCAAGGCACACTTAATCGGCATGGCTACCAAAGAATTCTGCAGCGATACGTCATCCCATCTGGTTTGCGCTTAGTGGGATCATTTGTTATTCAACAGGACAATGACCCAACACAGGCTCATGACCTGGCCTCCAGAGTCACCCCACATCAACCTAATTGAGATGGTTTTGAATAAGATGGACCGCAGAGTGAAGGTAAAGCAGCCAACAAGTGCTCAGCATATGTGGGAACTCCTTCAAGGCTGTTGGAAAAACATTCCTCATGAAGCCGGTTGAGAGAATGTCAAGATTTTGCAAAGCTGTCATCAAGGCAAAGGGTGGCTACTTTGAAGAAGTTTGTTTAACACTTTTTTGGTTATTACATGATTCCATATGTGTTATTTAATCATGTAGAAAATAGTAACAAACAAAGAAAAACCCTTGAATGTGTAGGTGTGCCCAAACTTTTGACTGGTACTGTGTATATAAATTATATACACTACCATTCAAAAGTTTGGGGTCACTTAGAAATGTCCTTGTTTTCCATGAAAACATACATGAAATGCATTGCAAAATGAATAGGAAATATAGTCAAGAAGCTGACAAGGTTATAAATAATGATTTTTAATTTAAATAATAATTGTGTCCTTCAATCTTTACTTTCGTCAAAGAATCCTCCAGATTTCACCCCATGCTCCCTGAAGCACCTCCCACAAATTGGATTGGCTTGATGGGCACTTTTTACGTACCATAAGGTCAAGCTGCTCCCACAACAGCTCAATAGGGTTGATATCCGGTGACTGTGCTGGCCACTCCATTATAGACAGAATACCAGCTGACTGCTTCTTCCCTAAATAGTTATTGCTTAGTTTGGAGCTGTGATTTGGGTCATTGTCCTGTTGTAGGATGAAATTGGCTCCAATTACGCTCCGTCCACAGGGTATGGCATGGCGTTGCAAAATGGAGTGATAGCCTTCCTTCTTCAAGATCCCTTTTACCCTGTAGAAATCTCCCGCTTTACCACCACCAAAGCATCCCCAGACCATCACATTGCCTCCACCATGCATGACAGACGGCGTCAAGCACTCCTCCAGCATCTTTACATTTTTTCTGCATCTCACAAATATTATTCTTTGTGATCCGAACACAACTTAGATTCGTCTGTCCGCAACACTTTTTTCCAATCTTCCTCTGTCCAGCTTCTGTGTTCTTTTGCCCATCTTAATATTTAATTTTTATTGGCCAGTCTGAGATATGGATTTTTATTTGCAACTCTGCCTAGAAGGCCAGCATCCCGGAGTTGCCTTTTCACTGTTGACGTTGAGACTGGTGTTTTGCGGGTACTATTTAATGACGCTGCCAGTTGAGGACTTATGAGGTATCTGTTTCTCAAACTCGACACTCTAATGTAATTGTCCTCTTGCTCAGTTGTGCAGCGGGGCCTCCCACTCCTAAAACTATTCTGTTTCGAGCCAGTTTGCGCTGTTCTGTGAAGGGAGTAGGACACAACGTTGTACGAGATCTTCAATTTCTTGGCAATTTCTCGCATGGATAACCGTCATTTCTCAGAACAAGAATACACTGATGAGTTTCAGAAGAAATGTTTGTTTCTGGCAATTTTTGAGCCTGTCATCGAACCCACAAATGCTGATGCTCCAGATACTCAACTAGTCTAAAGAAGGCCTGTTTTATTGCTTCTTTAATCAGGACAACAGTTTTCAGCTGTGCTAACATAATTGCAAAATGGCTTTTAATTATCAATTAGCCTTTTATGATAAACTTGAATTAGCTAACACAACGTACCATTGGAACACAGGAGTGATGGTTGCTGATATTGGTTCACTGTACGCCTATGTAGATATTTAATTAAAAATCTGCCGTTTCCAGCTTCAATAGTAATTTACAACATTAAAAATGTCTATACTGTATTTCTGATCAATTTGATGTTATTTTAATGGACAAAAAAATTTGCTTTTCTTTCAGAAACAAGGACATTTCTAAGTGACCTGTCACAATTGTCTAAGGTGGAAACAGCAGACCAAAGCTCAGCGTTGTGAGCGTACATACTTCTTTATAATAAGATGTCACCAACAAAACAATAAACATCAAACCGAAAACGTCCAGTCAACGTAGTGCTCACAGGCAACTATACATGGACAACTACCCACAAATACAGGTGGGGAAAAGGCTACCTAAGTATGGTTGTCAATCAGAGACAATGATAGACAGCTGCCTCTGATTGAGAACCACACCTGGCCAAACACACAGAAATACAAATCATAGAAAAAGGGACATAGAATGCCCACCCAAATCACACCCTGACCAAACCAAAATAAAGACATATAAAGCTCTCTATGGTCAGGGCGTGACATGACCCCAAACATTTGAACGGTATATATATATATATATATATATATATATATATATATATATATATATATATATATATATATACACTGCTCAAAAAAATAAAGGGAACACTTAAATAACACAATGTAACTCCAAGTCAATCACACTTCTGTGAAATCAAACTGTCCACTTCGGAAGCAAACACTGAGTGACAATAAATTTCACATGCTGTTGTGCAAATGGAATAGACAACAGGTGGAAATTATAGGCAATTAGCAAGACACCCCCAATAAAGGAGTGGTTCTGCAGGTGGTGACCACAGACCACTTCTCAGTTCCTATGCTTCCTTGCTGATGTTTTGGTCACTTTTGAATGCTGTCGGTGCTTTCACTCTAGTGGTAGCATGAGACAGAGTCTACAACCCACACAAGTGGCTCAGGTAGTGCAGCTCATCCAGGATGGGACATCAATGCGAGCTGTGGCAAGAAGGTTTGCTGTGTCTGTCAGCGTAGTGTCCAGAGCATGGAGGCGCTACCAGGAGACAGGCCAGTACATCAGGAGACGTGGAGGAGGCCATAGGAGGGCAACAACCCAGCAGCAGGACAGCTACCTCCGCCTTTGTGCAAGGAGGAGCAGGAGGAGCACTGCCAGAGCCCTGCAAAATGACATCCAGCAGGCCACAAATGTGCATGTGTCTGCTCAAACGGTCAGAAACAGACTCCATGAGGGTGGTATGAGGGCCCGACGTCTACAGGTGGGGGTTGTGCTTACAGCCCAACACCGTGCAGGATGTTTGGCATTTGCCAGAGAACACCAAGATTGGCAAATTCACCACTGGCGCCCTGTGCTCTTCACAGATGAAAGCAGGTTCACACTGAGCACATGTGACAGACGTGACAGAGTCTGGAGACGCCGTGGAGAACGTTCTGCTGCCTGCAACATCCTCCAGGATGACCGGTTTGGCGGTGGGTCAGTCATGGTGTGGGGTGGCATTTCTGATGAGATCGTCAGACCCCTTGTGAGACCATATGCTGGTGCAGTTGGCCCTGGGTTCCTTTTAATGCAAGACAATGCTAGACTTCATGTGGCTGGAGTGTGTCAGCAGGTCCTGCAAGAGGAAGGCATTGATGCTATGGACTGGCCCGCCCGTTCCCCAGACCTGAATCCAATTGAGCACATCTGGGACATCATGTCTCAGTCCATCCACCAACGCCACGTTGCACCACAGACTGTCCAGGAGTTGGCGGATGCTTTAGTTCAGGTCTGGGAGGAGGTCCCTCAGGAGACCATCCGCCACCTCATCAGGAGCATGCCCAGGCGTTGTAGGGAGGTCATACAGGCACGTGGAGGCCACACACACTACTGAGCCTCATTTTGACTTGTTTTAAGGACATTACATCAAAGTTGGATCGGCCTGTAGTGTGGTTTTCCACTTTGATTTTGAGTGTGACTCCAAATCCAGACCTCCATGGGTTGATAAGTTTGATTTCCATTGATCATTTTTGTGTGATTTTGTTTTCAGCACATTCAACTATGTAAAGAGAAAAGTATTTAATAAGAATATTTAATTCATTCAGATCTAGGATGAGTTATTTTAGTGTTCCCTTCATTTTTTTTAGCAGTGTATATTGTCCACTGTTAATATAATCCCAAAATGATCCCAAAATGTTTTGCATGTCAGCAGTCAAGTTTTCAAGATATTGGACTTTCAAGAAGCGAAGTGACCCTTTGCTTCTTACATAGGACCGACCACCATTGAGGAAATACCTGGCTTACCACTTGTTGAAGGCTAACTTAGAGCCCTGATAAAATATTTTACAGACAGGCTCTCTTGGAAATCCTCTGACGGGAATAAACTCAATGGCCATGATATGGAATTAACAGTGACTCCACTAGTTTCAGCTCCTTGTCCATTATGTCCAGTTTATAAACTCAATGGCCATGATATGGAATTAACAGTGACTCCACTAGTTTCAGCTCCTTGTCCATTATGTCCAGTTTATAAACTCAATGGCCATGATATTTAACAGTGACTCCACTAGTTTCAGCTCCTTGTCCATTATGTCCAGTTTATAAACTCAATGGCCATGATATGGAATTAACAGTGACTCCACTAGTTTCAGCTCCTTGTCCATTATGTCCAGTTTATAAACTCAATGGCCATGATATGGAATTAACAGTGACTCCACTAGTTTCAGCTCCTTGTCCATTATGTCCAGTTTATAAACTCAATGGCCATGATATGGAATTAACAGTGACTCCACTAGTTTCAGCTCCTTGTCCATTATGTCCAGTTTATAAACTCAATGGCCATGATATGGAATTAACAGTGACTCCACTAGTTTCAGCTCCTTGTCCATTATGTCCAGTTTATAAACTCAATGGCCATGATATGGAATTAACAGTGACTCCAGTAGTTTCAGCTCCTTGTCCATTATGTCCAGTTTATAAACTCAATGGCCATGATATGGAATTAACAGTGACTCCACTAGTTTCAGCTCCTTGTCCATTATGTCCAGTTTATAAACTCAATGGCCATGATATGGAATTAACAGTGACTCCACTAGTTTCAGCTCCTTGTCCATTATGTCCAGTTTATAAACTCAATGGCCATGATATGGAATTAACAGTGACTCCACTAGTTTCAGCTCCTTGTCCATTATGTCCAGTTTATAAACTCAATGGCCATGATATGGAATTAACAGTGACTCCAGTAGTTTCAGCTCCTTGTCCATTATGTCCAGTTTATAAACTCAATGGCCATGATATGGAATTAACAGTGACTCCACTAGTTTCAGCTCCTTGTCCATTATGTCCAGTTTATAAACTCAATGGCCATGATATGGAATTAACAGTGACTCCACTAGTTTCAGCTCCTTGTCCATTATGTCCAGTTTATAAACTCAATGGCCATGATATGGAATTAACAGTGACTCCACTAGTTTCAGCTCCTTGTCCATTATGTCCAGTTTATAAACTCAATGGCCATGATATGGAATTAACAGTGACTCCACTAGTTTCAGCTCCTTGTCCATTATGTCCAGTTTATAAACTCAATGGCCATGATATGGAATTAACAGTGACTCCACTAGTTTCAGCTCCTTGTCCATTATGTCCAGTTTATAAACTCAATGGCCATGATATGGAATTAACAGTGACTCCACTAGTTTCAGCTCCTTGTCCATTATGTCCAGTTTATAAACTCAATGGCCATGATATGGAATTAACAGTGACTCCAGTAGTTTCAGCTCCTTGTCCATTATGTCCAGTTTATAAACTCAATGGCCATGATATGGAATTAACAGTGACTCCACTAGTTTCAGCTCCTTGTCCATTATGTCCAGTTTATAAACTCAATTGCCATGATATGGAATTGACAGTGACTCCAGTAGTTTCAGCTCCTTGTCCATTATATTTACCACTACATGACTTAAATCACCACTATTGAATCCACTGCATAGATGTAACCTGTTTGTTTATTTACCCATCCAGTGTGTTCTGATGGCTGGGTGTTTAAAGACTGGTCCAAAGAACCCTTCTCTATCCACACCCCTGATACTTCACCCCACCCCCTCCTGCCTCTTTCTCGTAGCTAAAGGCAGGAGCACAAGTTCTGAAGACACACCTGGGAATGCATTTGCCAAACCCTTTCCCCCTAACCCAGTCTGAAGTAGCATGTTGTATTTATCAGCCTCTGGAAATGGTCATCCAATCCCCAACCAAGCCTACATCTCAAATCAAATCAAATGTGTTGGTCGCATACACATATTTAGCGGATGTTAATGTGGGTTTAGTGAAATGCTTGTGACACCAAGCCAGTGTTGTACCATATTGGACCCCTTATCTACGAGCATTAATATCAGATACCAGATTGATGATAAAGGCTCGGTACCTGATATCATCAATGAACAGATTTAAAACAGATGCTCCTTTAGCTCAGTGCATGGGGTTGTGGGCTAGCTTGTGCATTGCATTCCATTTAAGCACATTTTGACTGACACGGCTCACAGCCTTCATCCTTGCCAGCTCTTCAAGCCTGGTCATGATTAGAGCAGCCCAGGCAGATTCCACACCCCCCAGAAAGTGCTGACTATGGGTCACAGCATCCCACAGCACGTACAGCTTCATAAGGGATTAATGCAACTCACATATGAATGATGCCGTTGATTTAGCTAGTGTCATTAGCACTGGAGTCTGTTCCAAGTCTGGTTTCTGCTGACATTGGGGAATTCACTGGTTCAATAGGCAGAATGAATGAAGATTTAACAAATAAGTAGAACTGTGGAATATGTCTCTGTTGTCTTCATGATACAAAATGTATTAGCGAGGTTTAAAACAAAAATGTATGTTAGCAATCATTGCAAAATGCAAAAAGCAGTAAGTGCAAAAACAAAACGATTGACTTAAAATGTGGATTATCTTTCAAACAACATGATTAGATAGAATACAAGTTGCGTTAATAACAACGCAGGCATTCCTTCAACGTGATTCAATGTAATCAAACAGTGTGCGGTTCTTGCAGAGCAATGGCCTCTGGAGGACTAGCCAGGAGGAATGCATAAAACATGGCCAACCGATGTTCTGTAGTAGGAGCACAAACGAATATTTATCACACGTGGCCCGAGTTCCTAAAAACTCGCAGGACGCTTCGCTGTACAGCGCCAAAGCACTCTCTTGTCTCTCTGGTTCACCGAATCCGTCTTCCCATGGTTACACCTCTCCTACTACCTCCAACCCAGATGTTGTGAATCCCTCAAAACAACCCGCATTCCTCTTCCTGTCCCTCATGAAGAGGAAATAGGCCATTGATTAATGTCTTGTTGTTGGACCATCGACCACAGTGATGCTTGTTACTGTCGAGCACAGTCTGGGAGGCGAGGTCTTCTATTCATTCCAGAGTCCTATCTGGTTTTGGCCTATTATTGGATAAATGTGATGAGGACCAGTAATGACTACTGTAACTGTATAACAGGCATAACTGTGTTCTTCTGTAGATCTATAGTGTACGGTCATGATCACATGCTGTGGGCTATAGGTTGAGCAAACATTGATACAGGTCATGTTTCTTTTTGTAAACTTAAGACTTCATTTTGGTAACCATGACATCTCATTATGAGACACAGGGAAAATATCGATATGTCTGAATGCATTTTTTGTTATAGAGTTTGGCACTCTGAAGCTCTGGCGATACTATAAACTCATTTTATAATTCCAAATGGTTCTGGGAGTGTTGAGTCTGCCTCTCTGGCAGAGAGACTGCTGTCTGGCTACTGGCTCTGTTTCGACCCAGCAAATCAAAAACAGACTCGACTTGAGAGCAGATTGTGCACCCAACACATTTGTACTCATACTATAGTAAAGGAGTGTTACAGAGTAATGACTACTTAAGATGTGGAGAAAGCACATTTTTATTTGCCATATAGTGTAGCGTGTTTCGAGACAAAGTGAAGTGTCCATAGAATTATGGAACAACATTGTATCAGTCACACATATACACAGTTACAGTATTAACAAGTGTTAATGCTGCTTTCCAAGCATAAAGCAACAAGATATCCAATAAAGCTTACTGTACATACTGGCTTATTAATCTGTTACTACATATGTTATTCCACTGCAGTTAGAGAGGTACAAGGCCTGTGTAATATCTGCAAGACTGGGAGCTTAGCAGTGTTAGCGTGGGGGGGTCATTGGTAGAGGGAATGGCCAACAGCGCCATCTCCGATCAACACTTTTAGAGGCCTTCCTATTGGCCGCAGAGACAAAATGTTGGCAGTAGAATGGCCTTACTGAAGAGCTCAGTGACTTTCAACGTGGCACCGTCATAGGATGCCAGCAAGTCAGTCGTCATAATTTCTGCCCCGGTCAACTGTAAGTGCTGTTATTATGAAGTGGAAACGTCCAGGAGCAACAACTTCTCAGCCACAAAGTGGTAGGCCACACAAACTCACAGAACGGAACCGCCGAGCGCTGAAGTGTGTAGCGCGTAAAAATCGTCTGTCCTCAGTTGCAACACTCACTACAGAGCAGTGGAAAAAACTTCTCTGGAGTGATGAATCATGCTTCACCCTCTGGCAGTCCAACAGACAAATCTGGGTTTGGCAGATGTCAGGAGAACGCTACCTGCCCGAATGCGTAGTGTCAAATTGAAAGTTTGGTGTAGGAGAAATAATGTTCTGGGGCTAATTTTCATGGTTTGGCCTAGGCTCTTAGTTCCAGTGAAGGCAAATCTTAATGCTACAGCATACAATGACATTCTAGATGATTCTGTGCTTCCAACTTTGTGGCAACAGTTTGGGGAAGGCCCATGCCCCTGTGCACAAAGCAAGATCCATCCAGAAATGTTTTGACAAGATCGGTGTGGAAGAACTTGACTGGCCTGCAAAAAGCCCTGACGTCAACCCCATCAAACACCTTTGGAATGAATTGGTACGCAGACTGCGAGCCAGGCCTAATCACCCAACATCAGTGCGCGACCTTACTAATGCTCTTGTGGCTGAATGGAAGCAAGTCCCCACAGCAATGTTCCAACATCTAGTGGAAAGCATTCCCAGAGGAGTGAAGGCTGTTATAGCAGCAAAGAGGGGACCAACTCCATATTAATGCCCATTATTTATTTTTACAGATTGCCTGTAAAAGAAGGGCTGATTAGAAAACGAACTTGTTTATAGTGGTCGGAAGTTGCCAGTAGTATGTCCCAAGAGGTTTGTAGGAAGCTGAGAGATCTGGGAATTGATTGATTGCTTTCTTCTGAGATGTTTCTTTGAGCGAGTGCTTTAATCAGATCCATTGTGAGTTTTAATGGGTGTTCTATCCCTACATCATAAACTCCTATGATTGCAACACAGCAGATGTCATATATATGTATGAATATAAGTTTACACATTTTGCCAAGAAGTCAAGACAGTTCATGTTGAAGTCAGGAGCCCTGTCATGATGAGGCTTTATAAGCTACCTCGAGGAGAGGAGCTTTTGTGGATTTTGCAATGAAAACCTTTATGGTCAAGTTAATTAAGAACCTTCAACTTTAAAGTGCTACTCACAGGATATTGTTGTTGAATTTTAGCATTGTCATTTCAGAAAATGTCCATAATACATCTGGAGCTAATAGTGGGAGGATAGTGTTTCACATTATCACTTACTGGCCAGTGTTGTGATTGGCTGTGATATTCGCCTACTGATTTCTTCCACCTGCATCCGTTGTCAAACTGAGAAAGCTTTTCTGACTTTGTGGTTGTGTTATTTCGTGGAAATCATTAATTTCCTGGTTGCTAAAATTCTACATTATTCCCTCAATTTCAGTTTTAGTGAGAAAAGAAGCACTGAACTGTGTAGGGAATCATTGTACCATCAAATTGCTGTGAAATATATTTTTGCCCACTCTGGTCTACCAAAACTGTTGTTTGAAGTTGGTGGTGCACCAGCTTCAAACAGCTGTAAAAACAATATTTTTTGTTATTGAAAAGATATATCACAGTGATTTAGATGTTACAAAGATTCCCTACACTATTCAAATTGACAGAACAGTCCACTAGATAACACAGTCACAAAGTCAGAACGGCTTTCACAGTTTGACAACAGATGCTACTTCGGCGGGAGAAATCAACAGGCGAATATCACAGCCAATCACAACACTGGTGGGTAAGTAATACTGTGAAACACTATCATTGCACTGTTAGCGCCAGATATATTATTAACATTTTCTGAAATTACAATGTAAAAATTCTAATAAATCCCATGTAACACCTTTAATTGAGGGATGATGAGCTATTTGTAAGCTAGCTCAAGGAGAGTTGCATTTAAAGTAATACTTCCCCAAATTCATTCCCTCACAAACAATGCCTCAGCTAGCACCTCTCTAGCCAAGCAGCTGTGTTATCCTCCTCGTTTTTCTCCTCGTTATTAGAGGGTGTGGGGTAAGCTTCGCCAATCGAGACGTAGTGTTCCCCCCTCGTTCACTTCGAACGCCTGTTGCCATGGCGAGGAGAAGTTCCGTCGTACATTGAATGGACAAGTTAATACCACAACAGCACTCGCTCCAAGCGAGTGTTTCCTTGCCTGCGTGTTTCAACGCTGTGTGGGGCCAGAGATTGAGAGAGGAGAGGCAGAATGCCAGGCTGGTCTCTCTGAAAGGCCCTTTGTGTAAAAACCTCATGCACAACTGACAAACGCTTTCTTTGCGTATGAATACAGATTGTGAATCTATGCTTGAGAAGTTAAGTGGCAAGTAAGTCAAGGTAACAGTGGCCTCCATTTCACAGTGATACTTATTATTGAAAGTTTTTTGTGGTCAAGCCCATCGTTCTATATTCATGTATGTGAACATACAAGAATATTTAAATGATGTTTATTCAAGACGTACTGTAGACGACGTCAGCCTGTCTTCCATTCTCTATTGTTACTTAGTTGTCAATACAATTCAACTCTCACCAAGATAACAACACCATCCATTTTACAAGGATATTCATCGATGAAACTTTCTCTGGGTCAAGTTCCCGGGCCTGTCATTATGTGTGTATGTACATCCAGGACAATTAATGTGTTTTAATGAGAACGGCATGGCCTTCAAAACCCAGACATTCCAGTGAACAGCTTTCACTAGGCCACTAATGACATAGCTGGTGCGTTTTATTTCACCATAATGGTTTATCAGACTGTGAATTCGGCACTCTCGCCTCCTCGTCCGTGAAAAGTAGCCATCGATGCCAGCAGTTAGTGCACTGACAGGGACAGTGTGTGTGTGCTTATGCTTGTCTGTGTGTGTACACGACTCAGGAGGTTTACTCTAGTTGCGAACCCAATGGGACGGGATTCCTCCGGGGTAATTAGCATACGAATGCTGTGCCGCGCAGCGCCACTCCGATTGGCCCAAAAAAGGTCACTTCCCACCGTACTTTTGGCTCGGAACTTGATTGTTCTCTTTTTCCGATGGACTGTCATTGCTGTTACAGCTCCTGCCATTGGCTTGCAGAGTCCGTCTTTTGTCTGTTCAGCCCGTCACAGTAGACTTTCTCTGGGTCTAGAGATGAGTCTGACAGAGCTGCTCTGCTCTACTCCTGTTATAATGCTTAACAAGGCCAAGATGGGATTTCTGAAAGGAGCTTCTGTTGCAATTCTGAAAACTCTGCTTGGGTCCCATTGTTAGTCAATTAGTACTGTAGCATGTGTACTGCAAACACCCCATTCTAATACAGGATGATTGTTGGTATCTATAGCGATTATTCACATGAATAAAGATGTATAAAGACCTAAATCAATCAACTGTTGAGTTTTTCAACCAAAAGCTCCCAGTTACCTTGAAAGGATGAGAACAGTAGAGAAACTGGAAACCAGTTTGAAGCCCTTGCTCTGTGGAGTCCATTAGAAATAATATGTCTTTGTATTTTTTTTTTTAAGTCTGAAAATGTATGCACTCACTATTGTAAGTCGCTCTGCATAAGAGCTTTTGCTGAATGACTAAAGTGTCAAATGTAAATGTGTCATCCAGATGCAGTCATTCAAAGACCACCACTCTTTACTGGCAGTGTAAACCTGGCCACATCAGGCGTTTCTTTTATTCACTCTGAATGAAATGTCATGTCACTCCCGTTAGCTACTGAGAGCCTGTTACGTAGTTGACCACGAAATGACCACCAATCCCCGGAAGGGCCCTTGTTCTGTAAAGACATGCAACGGATTATCGTAATGTCAGTTAATCATCGTTGCGCTGTCAGTGCTGTAACCATACCATCTGACAAACACAGCATCCACATTCATCATACCCCAAACACCCTATAAAGTTCTGCTGAAAGAGGACATCTCTTACTTCCTGTGTGATGTTTATCCCTTATCACAGTTATATCACACCCATTTAGTGATTTTTGAGGTGTGATATGGGTCTGTGTTTCACAGCAGGTCCTTCAGGGCACGCAGGTGTCAGGATATCAAGCTAACTGGGTCTAAATGACATAATTGACGCCCAAAAGAGGCTGGGTTGGTATGCTTCACACATGTCCTGACATACCTGAATGAATAACGAATGATTCATAACTTGATTTGAAGACACGCCAGAATCAGGAAGCATGCCATCCAGGACTAATGTACACAACCACCAATCTTGGAACTGTCACGCTTACTGATGGGCTAAAGTAGATATATTCACAAAGATCCAGAATACTGTCAAGTTTGGAGTGATGGTGGGTGTCATTGACAAGTATTAATTTAAATTATTCACTTAAAGATCAAAGTGATTAATTAAAACAATTGTTACAGAGAAAAAGTTACTTGAACCTGTTTGGACAGGTAGTCTTCACAAAGCCAATCCTCCTACCCTGTTTTGATACCCCATCCAGCCTCCATTTTGAACCTGTTTGGACAGGTAGTCTTCACAAAGCCAATCCTCCTACCCTGTTTTGATACCCCATCCAGCCTCCATTTTGAACCCCACCTCCTTCTTGCCTAAGGTTGTTTCCCACCATCAAACAGTAGCCTCTCAAGAGACACCACAATCATCTTTAATATATATTATTAAAATAGTATCTTGTCATATTTCTGCTGTGGTAAATGATTTGACCCAGAGAGGGTAACCATGTTGCAGTGAGTCAGTTTCCAGCCCTGCTCTGTTCTAATCAAGAGGGCTGGGATGAGGATTGAGGCTGAAGGGAGTCTGGGCTTGACGGAGGCAACAGCCTCGCAGTGTCATGGCAAGCTGGCGTGGAAACAGTGTTATTTTATACGGGAAGAGGGTGGGACAGGGACAAAGAAGGGAAGAAGCGGGGAAAATACGAGGGAGGGAGGGAGGGAGGGAGGGAGGGAGGGAGGGAGGGAGGGAGGGAGGGAGGGAGGGAGGGAGGGAGCAGGGAGGGAGGGAGGGAGGGAGGGAGGGGGAGGGAGAAAATGAGCAAGTAAGGGGAAGGGGAGGGAGGGAGGGAGAAAATGAGCAAGTAAGGGGAAGGGTAACGAGGCAGAGATTGAGAGACAGAAAGATAAAAGGAAGGGGGAGGGAGAAATGTGAGAGATGGAGGGAGAATGCTGAGTAATGGAAAGAGAGGTGGAGACTGTGTTCGTTTAGCACAGAGTGCTTTTCCAAACCATTTAGAGCTATGTTTAGGCCTATCTGTGTGCTGTGGAGCGAGGACAAGCCAACCTCGGGCAAAACCTTACCTGCCTGGTCACACACACACACACACACACACACACACACACACACACACACACACACACACACACACACACACACACACACACACACACACACACACACACACACACACACACAGAGAGAGAGAAAAAAGTAGATAATGGAACATTGAAGTTGACACCTGAGAGGATTTAGGGGTCTCTACTGTCCGACCAAACGTTATCCCTGGGGTTTGATAGTGAGAAGCTGTAGGTTGACAAAAAACGATGACTTTTGTGACAACCCCTGATGATCCCAGTATAACACCTATACAGTGCCTTGCGAATGTATTCGGCCTTTGCGACCAAGTGGGACACAATCATGAAGTGGAACGACATTTATTGGATATTTCAAACTTTTTTAACAAATCAAAAACTGAAAAATTCGGCGTGCAAAATTATTCAGCCCCCCCAATTTTTTAAATGCCTGTCTTTCAGACCGTCTGGAGGACATGTGAACTGAGCTGTTTCACTGAAGGTCAAAAATAATGACATGTTTACAGTTCTCTCCTCTTCTTTCCTCTCCCCATATCTCTCTGCCCCTCCATCACCCCCCCCTCCCCTCCATTCCTCTCCCCATATCTCTCTGCCCCTCCATCACCCCCCTCCCCTCCATTCCTCTCCCCATATCTCTCTGCCCCTCCTCCCTCTCTCACCATCCACCACTCCTCTTTCCCGTCCACCCTTCCTTTCCATCCCCACTCCACTTTCCTTTCCACTCACTCTCTTCCCCTCCATCACCCCCCCTCCCCTCCATTCCTCTCCCCTCCACACCCCTTTTCACACAAGGTATGATCTCAGTGTTTGTATTCGTGGCCCTCTACCCCGAGGCTTCATCCAAGACCACCACACAGTGCCAAAGACCATGACCCACCCTTCTTTTTCTCTGTCTGACTCCCTTGTCCCCTCCTCCCCCTAGATATGATTACATGCATAGAGAAAGAATGAATAGAACTGGAGTCCCCATTCAAGTCAATGATTCCTCTGTTCTATTGATTCTATTTCTATGCATTTAATCCTATCCGATAGGCGAAATCCAGAAAGATCACTTTTGAAAAACTGTCCCTGTATTTCAGTTGAACCTTTCCTGACCCTACAAAAAAGTAAGAAACTCGACCAGAATCTGAAACAAAGACAGTACAATGACAACCATTTAACAAGTCGTTTAACTCAACAAGTAAAAATACCTTTTCAATGTTACCTGCTTTTGTATTTTGAGAATAGGCGTTTTTAGGGTTCAGTTTGTTGGGTTGGTTTCTGAGTGATTTAAGACAGTCATACTGATACCTTGGTCATGACCAATGTCTATGTGGGTGGTCCTTCTTTCCTTAGCTTGGAGAAGGATAACTGAGATGGGATGCAGCTGGAATGCTGTACTTCCCATTAGAGACAAAGTCTTACTAGCTAAAGTTCAGCCATTTTACCAGATCCCTTTGATCTGAGCCATGCATGATAGGCTGAGTGAGAGAGAGAGAGAGAGAGAGAGAGAGAGAGAGAGAGAGAGAGAGAGAGAGAGAGAGAGTGAGAGTGTGTGAGAGAGAGAGGAGAGAGAGAGAGAGAGAGAGAGAGAGAGAGAGAGAGAGAGAGAGAGAGAGAGAGAGACTGATATGCTAGCATACATTGGGTGGAGGCTGAATGCAGGAAGGGCACAGCAATCCTTTGTAGATGTTCCTTGTTCTATCATTCATCAGATCTGCTCTCTGTTTCTACCCTCTACACAATCATTAATCAACGACCATATGCCCACACTCTGACATCTCTGCAGCATGTGTTGTTGAAATAATTCAACGTTGTTGAGATAATTCATGGCTGTTGATACAGTGTCCTTCTCAGAGTGGGAGTCTGGATACGTCACCATTCATGTATGCTTTATGGAGCTAGTAGAATTAATTGACTCTGGTCATCGTTGGTCTATATACCATTAACACTATGGCTTTAGATCAGTAGCTAGCATGAACTTTGCAAAGCTTTGGCTGTCCCCAGGCCTTAAAGGGGCAATCCACAGTTTAAACAATAAGGCTATATAGTGTTTGTTTACATTTACTTTGTTTACAAACATTTGAGTTAAACCAGCTTATATTTTGGGTTCTGATAAGGTACAACAGTTGAACTAAGGTCAATGAGGCCTTTCTAAGTTATGTTCTTCAAGAATCAATAGGTGCATATCATTAATTTATACGTCCTTGTTAAATGTACAGTATGCCTCCTTCAATGCATCCTTCTAGCTTTTCCCCGCCACACAGCGTCCAATGAAATGACTGGACGGGTGGAAGCAATGTTTCCTCCAATTAGCATTAACTGATCCAGTACCATCATTTCTGTCACGTGTGAATAGGAGTGGAAGGTAGGAGTCAGGTGCAGAGAGCACAGGGTTCATGAAAAATAGGCTATTTATTCCGGCACAAACAGTCATGCCCAAACACAGGGCGGAGAACACTGACCAACCCAAAACACAGGGTAAACCGGTCCGGAGCACAAAACCACAGCCAACACTAAACCTGAACACAAAATAATCCTGCACAACTAGAGCGGGCCTAGCACGCTTAAATAGGCTAGAAAATCAAGAAAACACAAATAGGAACAGGTGCAACTAATAAGACTAAACTAACAGAAAAGGAAAAAGGGATCGGTGGCGGCTAGTAGGCCGTTGACGACAACCGCCGAGTACCGCCCGAACAGGCAGGGGAGCCAACTTCGGCGGGAGTCGTGACAGTACCCCCCCTGACGCGCGGCTCCCGCACCGCGCCGCCACCGGCCTCGAGGGCGACCCGGGGGGCGAGGTGCCGGGCGATCTGGGTGGAGGCGGTGGAAGTCCCTCAGAAGTGAAGGGTCCAAAATGTCCCCCACTGGTACCCAGCACCTCTCCTCCGGACCATACCCCTCCCAGTCCACGAGGTACTGTAGGCCCCTCACCCGGCATCTCGAGTCCAGAATGGCAAGTACTGGTGTATGCCGGGGACCCCTCGATGTCCAGAGGGGGCGGAGGGACCTCAGGCACCTCACCCTCTTGCAGGGGAACAGCCACCACTGGCCCGAGGAGAGACACATGAAACGATAATAAGTAGGAAGTTGTAACCTATAACACACCTCCTTTATCCTCCTCAGGACTTTAAATGGCCCCACACACTATGGCCCCAGCTTCCGGCAGGGCAGGCGGAGGGGCAGGTTTCGGGTCGAGAGCTAGACCCGTTCCCCGGTGCGAACACGGGGGCCTCACTGCGGTGCTGGTCAACGCTCTTCTTCTGTCATCCACCAGCCAGTCTCAATGATTCCTGGACGGCTCTCCAGGTGTCCCTTGAGCGCTGCACCCATTCCTCCACCGCAGGAGCTTCGGTCTGGCTCTGATGCCATGGAGCCAGGACCGGCTGGTACCCCAACACACACTGGAAGGGAGACATGTTAGTTGAGGAGTGGCGAAGGGAGTTCTGAGCGAGCTCTGCCCGTGGAACATACCTCGCCCACTCACCAGGCCGGTCCCGGCAATACGACAGCAGAAACCTACCCACATCCTGGTTTACTTGCTCCACCTGCCCAGCCTGACCTTGGGGTGGAAACCCGAGACCCCCAGCCTCTCCATAAACGCCCTCCAAACTATGGACGTGAACTGGGGACCCAGATCAGAAACGATGTCCTCAGGCACCCTGTAATGCCGGAAGACATGGGTAAACAGAGCCTCCGCAGTCTGCAGGGCCGTAGGGAGACCAGGCAACGGGATGAGACAGCAGGACTTAGAAAACCGATCCACAACAACCAGGATCGTAGTACTTCCCTGGGACGGGGGAAGGTCGGTGAGGAAGTCCACCGACACGTGTGACCACGGCCGTTGCGGAACGGGGAGGGGCTGTAACTTCCCTCTAGGCAGGTGTCGGGGAGCCTTGCTCTGAGCACACACTGAGCAGGAGGAGACATAAGACCTTACGTTCTTTGCCAACGTGAGCCACCAGTACCTCCCCCTAAGACTCTGCACTGTCCTCTCGATGCCAGGATGACCTGAGGAGGGGAGAGTATGGGCCCAACGAATGAACCTATCACGGACACCCCACGGCACGAACTGAGCCCCTGCTGGACACTGAGGGGGTGCAGTCTCCAACCGTGATGCCCTCTCGATCTCCGCGTCCACCTCCCATACCACCAGTGCCATGAGACATGAGACATGAAGGTGGAAGGATGGGGGTCGGCTCAATGGACCGCTCCTCGGTATCATATAGGCGGGACAGCTCGTCGGCCTTCGTGTTTTGGGAGCCTGGCCGGTATGAGATGGTGAAACGGAACCGGGTAAAGAACATGGCCCATCTAGCCTGACGCGGATTCAATCTCCTCGCTGCCCAGATATACTCGAGATTACGATGGTCAGTCCAGATGAGGAACGGGTGCTTAGCCCCCTCAAGCCAATGTCTCCACACCTTCAGAGCCTATGAATATGTCATAGTTTCGCTCCACCGGACCGAGATTCTTCCAAAAAAAAGCACAAGGGTGGAGCTTTGGTGGCGCACCTGAGCGCTGTGACAGCACGGCTCCTACCCCAGCCTCGGACGCGTCCACATCCACTATAACGCTAAAGAGGGATCCGGATGCACCAACACGGGCGCATTGGTGAACAGCTCCTTCAGAAGACTGAAAGCTCTGCCCGCCTCTGCTGACCAGCGCCAGCAGTGAGGTAATGGGAGCAGCCACCTGACCAAAACCCCGGATAAACCTCCGGTAGTAATTGGCAAACCCTGAAAACCACTGCACCTCTTTTACCGTGTACGGAGTTGGCCAATTACGTACGGCTGTAACACGGTCACACTCCATCACCACCCCAGAGGTGGAAATGCGATAACCCAGGAAGGAAACGGCTTGTTTGGAGAACACACATTTCTCAGCCTTGACGTACAGGTCATGCTCCAGCAGTCGCCCAAGTACCTTACGCACCGGAGACACTTGCGCGGCGCGTGTGGCAGAATAGATCAGTAGGTCATCGATGTACACTACCACTCCCTGCCCGTGCAGGTCTCGGAGAATCTCATCAACGAAAGATTGGAAAACAGCTGGAGCATTCTTCAACCCATATGGCATGACGAGGTACTCATAATGGCCAGATGTAGTACTAAATGCGGTCTTCCACTCATCTCCCCCCCAGATACGCACCAGGTTATACGCACTCCTAAGGTCCAGTTTAGTGAAGAAACGCACCCAGTGAAATGATTCCACCGCCGTGGCGATGAGAGGTAGTGGGTGACTAAACCCCACTGTTATTTAATTTAGACCTCTATAATCAATGCACGGACGCAGACCTCCCTCCTTCTTCTTCACAAAAAAGAAGCTTGAGGAGACGCGTGATGTGGTGGGCCCAATGTACCCCTGTCCCAGAGAATCAGTGATGTATGTCTCCATAGCCACTGTCTCCTCCTGGGACAACGGGTACACGTGACTCCTAGGAAGTGCAGCGTTCTCCAGGAGGTTTATCGCGCAGTCCCCTCGTCGATGGGGTGGTAATTGTGTCGCCTTCTTCTTACAGAAGGCAATAACCAAATTGCCATATTCAGAGGGAATGTGCACAGTGGAAACCTGGTCTGGACTCTCCATCGTAGTCGCACCTACGGAAACTCCTATACACCTGCCTGAACACTCCTCTGACCATCCTCGAAGAGCCCCCTGTCTCCATGAAATCACCGGGTTGTGATGAGCTAGCCAGGGAATTCCCATCACCGCTGGAAACGCAGGTGACTCGATAAGGAAGAGACTAATCCGCTCCTTATGATCCCCCTGCGTTACCATGTCCAGTGGAACCGTGGCCTCCCTGACCAGCCCTGACCCTAATGGTCGGCTATCTAAAGCGTGCACGGGGAAAGGTTAGTCTAACGACACCAGGGGAATCCTTAGCCCACGATCCATGAAGTTCCCAGCTGCGCCTGAATCGACTAGCGCCTTATGCTGTAGAGAGGGAGAAAACCCAGGAAAAGAAGTTAGCAAAAACATATGGCCGAGAGGAAGCTCTGGGTGAGTCTGGTGCTGACTCGCCTGGGGTGAACAAGTAGTGCTCCGCCTGCCCTCCCGACTCCCAGACGAGCACCTCCAGCCCCGATCGGCAGTGTGTCCTCGCAGACCACAACTGGTGCAGGAAGAAACTCCTCCTCCGGTCCCCCTCGATGCAGCCCCCCCCTAACTCCATGGGGATGGGAGGTAGTAGGGCCTGAGGGTGGAATCGACATGGCCCATTCTGGACGCCCGTGGGCAGCCAGCAGGTTGTCCAGATGAATGGACATATCAATCAGTTCATCCAGGGTGAGGGTGGTATCCCGACATGCTGGCTCCCTGCGGACGTCCTCCCTGAGGCTACAACGGTACTGGTCCATCAAAGCCCTGTCGTTCCACCCCGCCCCTGTGGCCAAGGTCCGGAACTCCAGTGCAAAGTCCTGTGCACTCCTCGTCTCCTGTCGCAGGTGGAACAGCCTTTCACCCACCGCTCGGCCCTACGGTGGGTGGTCGAACACAGCCCGGAATCGGCGGGTGAACTCTGGGTAGAGATCCCTCGCCGAGTCTGGGCCATTCCACACTGCGTTGGCCCACTCCAGGGCTTGCCCCATCAGACAGGAGACTCCCTCCCCTGAGGGAGTCGGACGAACGGTAGCTAGGTACAACTCCAGTTGTAGGAGAAAACCTTGACACCCACCGTGTCCCATCGTACTCCCTGGGGAGCTCCAGACGCAGGGCACCGGAGCCGGACGCTGAAGCAGGGGTAGGTGGTGCTGGTGGAAGGGGCGCTGGAGGAGCGGTGCCACTCCTCTCCATCATCTGATCCATAGCCGACCCAATCCGGTGAAGAATGGTGGTGTGATGGAGGACCCTCTCCTCCATCGATGGGAGAGGAGGTGCGGCTGCTCCTGCTGACTCCATAGTAACAGGTGCAGGATTCTGTCACGGGTGAATAGGAGTGGAAGGTAGGAGTCAGGTGCAAAGAGCAGAGGGTTCAAGAAAAATAGGCTATTTATTCCAGCACAAACGGTCATGCCCAAACACAGGGCGGAGAACACTGACCAACCCAAAACACAGGGTAAACCGGTCCGGAGCACAAAACCACAGCCAACACTAAACCTGAACACAAAATAATCCTGCACAACTAGAGCGGGCCTAGCACGCTTAAATAGGCTAGAAAATCAAGAAAACACAAATAGGAACAGGTACAACTAATAAGACTAAACTAATAGAAAAGGAAAAAGGGATCGGTGGTGACTAGTAGGCCGGTGACGATGACCGCCGAGCACCGCCCGAGCAGGCAGGGGAGCCAACTTCGGCAGGAGTCGTGGCAATTTCTGTAATGATGCTTGTGAAAATGTTCCATGAACCAAAGCTGTATAAAGCATTATGAATTTGTAGTGCCTTATCTATCACACCCATAACGCATTCATAACAGCTGTAGGCTGTTTACAACAACCTGCATGTCTTTAAATGCATTCATTATGTCTTAGTCATATTTCTCTGTGTACTCATCTCTGTACTGTAGAAAGTATTCTTGAACGCTCTCCCTCTGTCTTGCAGTCTTTGTTGTACGTGAAACCCAAGTGTAACTATGCCGAGCTCAAGTGACACAGAGCTCTAAAGTGCTCAGCTCCGACTGCACCTCACAGGTCTGGGGCAGTAATCTGAACTATTTAAAGAGTATTACATCCTTCACATTAGCCTTTGGACTAGAATAACGCACACACCAGGGTGGTTAGGGTGAAATGTTCGTCAGACAGACCAACCCTGAGCCCAGCCGGAGGGGGAAATTATAGACCTAAAGTAGATGTGACACATGGAGGGTAAACCAGGGGGTGGGGAGAACTAAGAACTAAGATCCCCCTCCTCTTCCTCCTATTTGGAACGGTCCCCTTGTCCCTTTTGCTTAAGTGTAAATAAGTAAACCGACCCAATCAAGAGATGGGGGTGAAGGCAGAGGGGGGACTGAATGTTTGTGTGGGATTAAACAAAGGCAGAGGGGTAGTCGGCTGTGTTAAATTAGTTTGAATTTCACCAAAGTAAAGAGAGAAAGAGAGGGAGAAAAATGGAAGAAAGAACATTAGTGAGAGAAAGGCAGAGAGTAGCTGGCGTTTTTGAACTGAGCTCTGGAGGACCTATCATTACCAGATGGTACTGAATGGGAGCCTGCCAGCCTAGTCACTGCTTATTGCCTTAACTCTGCCCTCCATTTCTCTCTCTCCCTCCTTTCTTCCCTCCACTCTCCTCTTCTTGTCTCCATCGCTCTGTGGCTGTTCATTTTTAAATTTTCCTCTCTTTTCTCTCCCTCTATTTCCAGCTGTTTTTGGATCGCTCTCTCTCTCTCTCTCTCTCTTTTGCTGGGGGAAGATCTCTCCACCAAGTGTCTCAATTTAACAGAGCTCCCTCCCTCTCTCTCTTCCTCTCTCAGCCCCTTCCTCCTCCCCTTCGGCCGTGACAGAGCACACCTGCTTGGTCTTGGCTGCGCGCGCTCTCAGTGCAATTATCGCTCGGCCCCTTGCAGCACAGTGCAGAAGGCTCACAGTGATTCAGCCTATAGCCCCAACTGGATATTTGGAAGGAAGACCATCTGACCTCAGCGCACTCTATCTCTCTCGCTCTCTCTCCCACGGTTCTAAAGAGCACAGGTAGGATAACACACTGATAGATAGAGGGGATGGATCTTTGGGGGAAACTTGGGAAAGACTGGATTATAGGCCTGGGGAGTGTGGGAAGAGAGGGGGATTGTGAGGGGAGTTGTTAAAAGGGATTTGGAATTGGGGCTATTGTGTTTCGGGGGTCCCAAACGTGCAGACTTGGTTAGTAAAATGGTGATGCTGTGCTTGTGGTTTGAGGTTTTCTAATGGCTTGGAAGGTTCTGGGATGTGGATGCTCTTTTGATGTTCCTTCATTCCTGAACTCTGTCGCCAGACTCTGTGTTCAGTGGTTTTGTGGTTGAACTGGTCATGAACTGTTGTTCATTTCAATGCTTTTGCACATACATTCAATTAGAATGTACCACATGAGTCATGCCAGGCATAACATGAAAGTGATGCGTTTGTGCATGATATTGCAAACTTGTTTTGTGTGTGTGTGTGTGTGTGTGTGTGTGTGTGTGTGTGTGTGTGTGTGTGTGTGTGTGTGTGTGTGTGTGTGTGTGTGTGTGTGTGTGTGTGTGTGTGTGTGTGTGTGTGTGTGTGTGTGTGTGTGTGTGTGTGTGTGTGTGTGTGTGTGTGTGTGTGTGTGTGTGTGTGTGTGCTCGCTCCCTCTAAACTAGATGCGTGGCCAGGTCTTAGTCTCACAACAGGACTGGCTTAGGGAGGAGAGACCATAGCTAATCATTCCCATACCAGACCATGTGATAGTCTACAGAATGATGAAGACAGCACCAGCTATAGGGAGGGGGTGTGGTGCTACTGTTGATGCTAGCACTTCACTCCCATGCCAATGTATGATAAAACCCTATTTATCCAACAGAGGACCCCATGTTATCTTTCCTTGACTTTATTGGTTTATCCTTGGCTAGCGGATTTGAGGTTTTTACCCCTCAAGGCACTTGAGCAAGTGAGCTGTTTTGTCAGTTAGTTGGCTTGTGGTTGTACATGTGGTTTTCCCTTACATCAAACTGTCCAGTGTTTTCGTTTATGGCTTTACATGCATTCAGAGGTGTTGTGGGCAGAGGAATAGAGCGAAAGAGAAGAGGTTTCTTTGATGTGAAGTCCCTGGAGAGTTTTCTCTCCTCTCTTGTCAGTAACTGGCCCTGGTGGAAAACCCATTAAGTTTACCAGTGTCCTTTTCTTCAGTTGTAGCACTTTAATGCATTGCTTTCTCTTTTGTACTCTCCCTCTGGCACTTGGAGATCCTACAAGTGAAATAAAAACACAACAACAACAAGGATTTCTTTGTATTGCCTCAAGCCATGACAGTTCACTCGCAGCAGTTCAAGCCTGAATGAACCCATCCAGGGCATTTTAGACGAAAACAAATCGATCTGAAATGGTTTATTTGACTTGTTGTACTGCTGTTCTGTTTCACATCAACGTTAAGGCACCGTTTCGGCCCACCTCGTGACCACTCTGCTTTGATGGAAGCGCTGCAGACCCAAATCGCCCGGGGCAACCAAAATTAAAGGGAGGACCTGCTTTGAAGTCGAAGAAAGGGGGGGAAAAAAGCAGTACCTGGCAACCCAAAGCCTTATTAATCTACTAACAGTACAGCTTCCTCTATCACAGAGAGATCTGACTGATGGCTTCCCTGCAAGACACCGCAAAACTCCCAGCTAATAGCCAACATCCTCCAACACAGAGGGAGTTTTTTTTTACGGGGCTGAACTGGAGTTAGAGAACAGAGTGGAGAGGAAGGGATTGTGAGTTGGAG
The DNA here is from genome assembly GCF_023373465.1 of Oncorhynchus keta. Taxonomy (NCBI): domain Eukaryota; kingdom Metazoa; phylum Chordata; class Actinopteri; order Salmoniformes; family Salmonidae; genus Oncorhynchus; species Oncorhynchus keta. The sequence goes on from NW_026283886.1 coordinate 387,092, forward strand.
AACAGAGTGGAGAGGAAGGGATTATGAGTTGGAGAACAGAGTGGAGAGGAAGGGATTATGAGTTGGTGAACAGAGTGGAGAGGAAGGGATTATGAGTTAGAGAACAGAGTGGAGAGGAAGGGATTGTGAGTTGGAGAACAGAGTGGAGAGGAAGGGATTATGAGTTGGAGAACAGAGTGGAGAGGAAGGGATTATGAGTTGGTGAACAGAGTGGAGAGGAAGGGATTATGAGTTGGAGAACAGAGTGGAGAGGAAGGGATTATGAGTTGGAGAACAGAGTGGAGAGGAAGGGATTATGAGTTGGAGAACAGAGTGGAGAGGAAGGGATTATGAGTTGGAGAACAGAGTGGAGAGGAAGGGATTATGAGTTATAGAACAGAGTGGAGAGGAAGGGATTATGAGTTGGAGAACAGAGTGAAGAGGAATGGATTATGAGATGGAGAACAGAGTGGAGAGGAAGGGATTATGAGTTGGAGAACAGAGTGGAGAGGAAGGGATTATGAGTTGGAGAACAGAGTGGAGAGGAAGGGATTGTGAGTTGGAGAACAGAGTGAAGAGGAAGGGATTATGAGTTGGAGAACAGACTGGAGTGGAAGGGATTATGAGATGGAGAACAGAGTGGAGAGGAAGGGATTATGAGTTGGAGAACAGAGTGGAGAGGAAGGGATTATGAGTTGGAGAACAGAGTGGAGAGGAAGGGATTATGAGTTGGAGAACAGAGTGGAGAGGAAGGGATTATGAGTTGGAGAACAGAGTGGAGAGGAAGGGATTATGAGATGGAGAACAGAGTGGAGAGGAAGGGATTATGAGTTGGAGAACAGAGTGGAGAGGAAGGGATTATGAGATGGAGAACAGAGTGGAGAGGAAGGGATTATGAGTTGGAGAACAGAGTGGAGAGAAAGGGATTATGAGTTGGAGAACAGAGTGGAGAGGAATGGATTATGAGTTGGAGAACAGAGTGGAGAGAAAGGGATTATGAGTTGGAGAACAGAGTGGAGGAAAGGGATTATGAGTTGGAGAACAGAGTGGAGAGAAAGGGATTATGAGTTGGAGGATGGAGAGAAAGGGATTATGAGTTGGAGAACAGAGTGGAGAGAAAGGGATTATGAGTTGGAGAACATTGAGAGGAAGGGATTATGAGTTGGAGAACAGAGTGAGAGAAAGGGATTATGAGTTGGAGAACAGAAAGGGATTATGAGTTGGTGAACAGAGTGGAAGAAAGGGATTATGAGTTGGAGAACAGAGTGGAGAGAAAGGGATTATGAGTTGGAGAACAGAGTGGAGAGGAATGGATTATGAGTTGGAGAACAGAGTGGAGAGAAAGGGATTATGAGTTGGAGAACAGAGTGGAGAGAAAGGGATTATGAGTTGGAGAACAGAGTGGAGAGGAATGGATTATGAGGAGAACAGAGTGGAGAGAAAGGGATTATGAGGAGAACAGAGTGGAGAGGAAGGGATTATGAGTTGGAGAACAGAGTGGAGAGAAAGGGATTATGAGTTGGAGAACAGAGTGGAGAGAAAGGGATTATGAGTTGGAGAACAGAGTGGAGAGGAAGGGATTATGAGTTATAGAACAGAGTGGAGAGAAAGGGATTATGAGTTGGAGAACAGAGTGGAGAGAAAGGGATTATGAGTTGGAGAACAGAGTGGAGAGAAAGGGATTATGAGTTGGAGAACAGAGTGGAGAGAAAGGGATTATGAGTTGGAGAACAGAGTGGAGAGAAAGGGATTATGAGTTGGAGAACAGAGTGGAGAGAAAGGGATTATGAGTTGGAGAACAGAGTGGAGAGGAAGGGATTATGAGTTGGAGAACAGAGTGGAGAGAAAGGGATTATGAGTTGGAGAACAGAGTGGAGAGGAAGGGATTATGAGTTGGAGAACAGAGTGGAGAGGAAGGGATTATGAGTTGGAGAACAGAGTGGAGAGAAAGGGATTATGAGTTGGAGAACAGAGTGGAGAGAAAGGGATTATGAGTTGGAGAACAGAGTGGAGAGGAAGGGATTATGAGTTGGAGAACAGAGTGGAGAGAAAGGGATTATGAGTTGGAGAACAGAGTGGAGAGGAAGGGATTATGAGTTGGAGAACAGAGTGGAGAGAAAGGGATTATGAGTTGGAGAACAGAGTTGGAGAACAGAGAGAGGAAGGGATTATGAGTTGGAGAACAGAGTGGAGAGAAAGGGATTATGAGTTGGAGAACAGAGTGGAGAGAAAGGGATTATGAGTTGGAGAACAGAGTGGAGAGGAAGGGATTATGAGATGGAGAACAGAGTGGAGAGAAAGGGATTATGAGTTGGAGAACAGAGTGGAGAGAAAGGGATTATGAGTTGGAGAACAGAGTGGAGAGAAAGGGATTATGAGTTGGAGAACAGAGTGGAGAGGAAGGGATTAGAGTTGGAGAACAGAGTGAAGAGAATGGATTATGAGATTGGAGAGGAAGGGATTATGAGTTGGAGAACAGAGTGGAGAGGAAGGGATTATGAGTTGAGAACAGAGTGGAGAGGAAGGGAGAGTTGGAGAACAGAGAAGAGGAAGGGATTATGAGTTGGAGAACAGAGATGGAGGAGAGAGGAAGGGATTATGAGTTGGAGAACAGAGTGGAGAGGAAGGGATTAGAGTTGGAGAACAGAGTGGAGAGGAAGGGATTATGAGTTGGAGAACAGAGTGGAGAGGAAGGGATTATGAGTTGGAGAACAGAGTGGAGAGGAAGGGATTATGAGATGGAGAACAGAGTGGAGAGGAAGGGATTATGAGTTGGAGAACAGAGTGGAGAGGAGGGATTATGAGATGGAGAACAGAGTGGAGAGGAAGGGATTATGAGTTGGAGAACAGAGTGGAGAGAAAGGATTAGGGAGTTGGAGAACAGAGTGGAGAGGAATGGATTATGGAGAACAGAGTGGAGAGAAAGTGGAGAACAAGTGGAGAGAAAGGGATTATGAGTTGGAGAACAGAGTGGAGAGAAAGGGATTATGAGTTGGAGAACAGAGTGGAGAGAAAGGGATTATGAGTTGGAGAACAGAGTGGAGAGAAAGGGATTAGAGTTGGAGAACAGAGGAGAGGAAGGGATTATGAGTTGGAGAACAGAGTGGAGAGAAAGGGATTATGAGTTGGAGAACAGAGTGGAGAGAAAGGGATTATGAGTTGGAGAACAGAGTGGAGAGAAAGGGATTATGAGTTGGAGAACAGAGTGGAGAGAAAGGGATTATGAGTTGGAGAACAGAGTGGAGAGGAAGGGATTATGAGTTGGAGAACAGAGTGGAGAGAAAGGGATTATGAGTTGGAGAACAGAGTGGAGAGAAAGGGATTATGAGTTGGAGAACAGAGTGGAGAGGAATGGATTAGAGATGGAGAACAGAGTGGAGAGAAAGGGATTATGAGTTGGAGAACAGAGTGGAGAGAAGGGATTATGAGTTGAGAACAGAGTGGAGAGAAAGGGATTATGAGTTGGAGAACAGAGTGGAGAGAAAGGGATTATGTGGAGAGGAAGGGATTATGAGTTGGAGAACAGAGTGGAGAGAAAGGGATTATGAGTTGGAGAACAGAGTGGAGAGAAAGGGATTATGAGTTGGAGAACAGAGTGGAGAGAAAGGGATTATGAGTTGGAGAACAGAGTGGAGAGAAAGGGATTATGAGTTGGAGAACAGAGTGGAGAGAAAGGGATTATGAGTTGGAGAACAGAGTGGAGAGAAAGGGATTATGAGTTGGAGAACAGAGGGATTATGAGTTGGAGAACAGAGTGGAGAGAAAGGGATTATGAGTTGGAGAACAGAGTTGGAGAACAGAGTGGAGAGAAAGGGAGTTTGGAGAGAAAGGGATTATGAGTTGGAGAACAGAGTGGAGAGAAAGGGATTATGAGTTGGAGGAGAGGAAGGAGAAAGGGATTATGAGTTGGAGAACAGAGTGGAGAGGAAGGGATTATGAGTTGGAGAACAGAGTGGAGAGAAAGGGATTATGAGTTGGAGAACAGAGTGGAGAGAAAGGGATTATGAGTTGGAGAACAGAGTGGAGAGAAAGGGATTATGAGTTGGAGAACAGAGTGGAGAGAAAGGGATTATGAGTTGGAGAACAGAGTGGAGAGAAAGGGATTATGAGTTGGAGAAAACAGAGTTGGAGAACAGAAAGGGATTATGAGTTGGAGAACAGAGTGGAGAGAAAGGGATTATGAGTTGGAGAACAGAGTGGAGAGAAAGGATTATGAGTTGGAGAACAGTGGAGAGAAAGGGATTATGAGTTGGAGAACAGAGTGGAGAGAAAGGGATTATGAGTTGGAGAACAGAGTGGAGAGAACAAGGGATTATGAGTTGGAGAACAGAGTGGAGAGAAAGGGATTATGAGTTGGAGAACAGAGTGGAGAGAAAGGGATTATGAGTTGGAGAACAGAGTGGAAAGGGATTATGAGTTGGAGAACAGAGTGGAGAGAAAGGGATTATGAGTTGGAGAACAGAGTGGAGAGAAAGGGATTATGAGTTGGAGAACAGAGTGGAGAGAAAGGGATTATGAGTTGGAGAACAGAGTGGAGAGGAAGGGATTATGAGTTGGAGAACAGAGTGGAGAGAAAGGGATTATGAGTTGGAGAACAGAGTGGAGAGAAAGGGATTATGAGTTGGAGAACAGAGTGGAGAGAAAGGGATTATGAGTTGGAGAACAGAGTGGAGAGAAAGGGATTATGAGTTGGAGAACAGAGTGGAGAGAAAGGGATTATGAGTTGGAGAACAGAGTGGAGAGGAAGGGATTATGAGTTGGAGAACAGAGTGGAGAGAAAGGGATTATGAGTTGGAGAACAGAGTGGAGAGAAAGGGATTATGAGTTGGAGAACAGAGTGGAGAGAAAGGGATTATGAGTTGGAGAACAGAGTGGAGAGGAAGGGATTATGAGTTGGAGAACAGAGTGGAGAGAAAGGGATTATGAGTTGGAGAACAGAGTGGAGAGAAAGGGATTATGAGTTGGAGAACAGAGTGGAGAGGAAGGGATTATGAGTTGGAGAACAGAGTGGAGAGAAAGGGATTATGAGTTGGAGAACAGAGTGGAGAGAAAGGGATTATGAGTTGGAGAACAGAGTGGAGAGGAAGGGATTATGAGTTGGAGAACAGAGTGGAGAGAAAGGGATTATGAGTTGGAGAACAGAGTGGAGAGGAAGGGATTATGAGTTGGAGAACAGAGTGGAGAGAAAGGGATTATGAGTTGGAGAACAGAGTGGAGAGAAAGGGATTATGAGTTTGGAGAGGAAGGGATTATGAGTTGGAGAACAGAGTGGAGAGAAAGGGATTATGAGTTGGAGAACAGAGTGGAGAGAAAGGGGGAGTTTGGAGAGGAAGGGATTATGAGTTGGAGAACAGAGTTGGAGAACAGAGAGAAAGGGATTATGAGTTGGAGAACAGAGTGGAGAGGAATGGATTAAGAGATGGAGAACAGAGAAAGAGTGGAGAGAAAGGGATTATGAGTTGGAGAACAGAGTGGAGAGAAAGGGATTATGAGTTGGAGAACAGAGTGGAGAGAAAGGGATTATGAGTTGGAGAACAGAGTGGAGAGGAAGGGATTATGAGTTGGAGAACAGAGTGGAGAGAAAGGGATTATGAGTTGGAGAACAGAGTGGAGAGAAAGGGATTATGAGTTGGAGAACAGAGTGGAGAGAAAGGATTATGAGTTGGAGAACAGAGTGGAGAGAAAGAAGGATTATGAGTTGGAGAACAGAGTGGAGAGAAAGGGATTATGAGTTGGAGAACAGAGTGGAGAGGAAGGGATTATGAGTTGGAGAACAGAGTGGAGAGAAAGGGATTATGAGTTGGAGAACAGAGTGGAGAGAAAGGGATTATGAGTTGGAGAACAGAGTGGAGAGAAAGGGATTATGAGTTGGAGAACAGAGTGGAGAGAAAGGGATTATGAGTTGGAGAACAGAGTGGAGAGAAAGGGATTATGAGTTGGAGAACAGAGTGGAGAGGAAGGGATTATGAGTTGGAGAACAGAGTGGAGAGGAATGGATTATGAGTTGGAGAACAGAGTGGAGAGAAAGGGATTATGAGTTGGAGAACAGAGTGGAGAGGAAGGGATTATGAGTTGGAGAACAGAGTGGAGAGAAAGGGATTATGAGTTGGAGAACAGAGTGGAGAGAAAGGGATTATGAGTTGGAGAACAGAGTGGAGAGAAAGGGATTATGAGTTGGAGAACAGAGTGGAGAGGAAGGGATTATGAGATGGAGAACAGAGTGGAGAGAAAGGGATTGTGAGTTGGAGAACAGAGTGGAGAGGAAGGGATTATGAGTTGGAGAACAGAGTGGAGAGAAAGGGATTATGAGTTGGAGAACAGAGTGGAGAGAAAGGGATTATGAGTTGGAGAACAGAGTGGAGAGAAAGGGATTATGAGTTGGAGAACAGAGTGGAGAGAAAGGGATTATGAGATGGAGAACAGAGTGGAGAGGAAGGGATTATGAGATGGAGAACAGAGTGAGAGAAAGGGATTGTGAGTTGGAGAACAGAGTGGAGAGAAAGGGATTATGAGTTGGAGAACAGAGTGGGAAAGGGATTATGAGTTGGAGAACAGAGTGGAGAGAAAGGGATTATGAGTTGGAGAACAGAGTGGAGAGAAAGGGATTATGAGTTGGAGAACAGAGTGGAGAGAAAGGGATTATGAGTTGGAGAACAGAGTGGAGAGAAAGGGATTATGAGTTGGAGAACAGAGTGGAGAGGAATGGATTAAGAGATGGAGGATGGACAGGACTTGTTTTCCTAGTCCACCCCTAGTGCTCTCCACAACCTCAACCTAAACATGTTGTGGCATGTTGATGGAGTCGTTGATGTCGAAGTCTCGTTTGTTTGGACTAACTTGTACAGTATAGTTTGGTTAGCTCTGTATTAGAAAAGTAAGACATGGGTCTTTAGAGGCGAGGCCCAGGGTTGAGCCCAGGGGCCACATTTTCCCGTCTGGACTCACTGTAACTGTCCAGGTCGAGAGAGAACAATACGCTGAAAGATGGACGTTAGCCACAAATGATGTTTAAAGTTTCATTCTCCAGTAGGGCTCTTTCCAAAAAGGAAATGGTACTGCCAAAGGGTCAAATAAGAAATGTCTTAATATATGGGAGATGAAGGGAGAGGGAAAAGAGAGAGAAAAGGAGTAGATGTTCACTTCTGTTCAATACAGGCTGTAGATAATACAGGCTGTAGATAATACAAGCTGTATATAATACAGGCTATAGATAATACAGGTTGTATATAATACAGGCTGTAGATAATACAAGCCGTATGTAATACAGGCTGTAGATAATACATGCTGTAGATAATACAGGTTGTAGATAATACAGGCTGTAGATAATACAGGCTGTAGATAATACAAGCTGTAGATAATACAGGCTGTAGATAATACAGGCTGTAGATAATACAGGTTGTAGATAATACAGGCTGTAGATAATACAGGCTGTAGATAATACAAGCTGTAGATAATACAGGCTGTAGAAAATACAGGCTGTAGATAATACAGGCTGTATATGATACAGGTTGTAGATACTACATGCTGTATATAATACAGGCTGTAGATAATACAGGCTGTAGATGATACAAGCAGTAGATAATACAGGCTGTAGATAATACAGGCTGTAGATAATACAGGCTGTAGATGATACAAGCAGTAGATAATACAGGCTGTATATAATACAGGCTGTAGATAATACAGGCTGTATATAATACAGGCTGTAGATAATACAGGCTGTAGATAATACAGGCTGTAGATGATACAAGCAGTAGATAATACAGGCTGTATATAATACAGACTGTAGATAATACAGGCTGTATATAATACAGGCTGTAGATAATACAGGCTGTAGAGGATACAAGCTGTAGATGATACAAGCTCTAGATAATACAGGCTGTAGATAATACAGGCTGCAGATAATACAGGCTGCAGATAATACAGGCTGTATATAATACAGGCTGCAGATAATACAGGCTGTAGATAATACAGGCTATAGATAATACAAGCTGTAGATGATACAGGCTGTAGATAATACAGGCTGTAGATAACACAGGCTGTAGATAATACAGGCTGTAGATAATACAGGCTGTAGATAATACAAGCTGTAGATAATACAGGCTGTAGATAATACAGGCTGTAGATAACACAGGCTGTAGATAATACAGGCTGTAGATAATACAAGCTGTAGATAATACAGGCTGTAGATAATACAGGCTGTAGATAATACAGGCTGTAGATAATACAGGCTGTAGATAATACAAGCTGTAGATAATACAAGCTGTATATAATACAAGCTGTAGATAATACAGGCTGTAGATAATACATGCTGTAGATAATACAGGCTGTAGATAATACAGGCTATAGATAATACAAGCTGTAGATGATACAGGCTGTATATAATACAGGCTATAGATAATACAGGCTGCAGATAATACAGGCTGTAGATAATACAGGCTGTAGATAATACAAGCTGTAGATAATACAGGCTGTAGATAATACAGGCTGTAGATAACACAGGCTGTAGATAATACAGGCTGTAGATAATACAAGCTGTAGATAATACAGGCTGTAGATAATACAAGCTGTAGATAATACATGCTGTAGATAATACAGGTTGTAGATAATACAAGCTGTAGATAATACAGGCTGTAGATAATACAAGCTGTAGATAATACAGGCTGTAGATAATACAGGCTGTAGATAACACAGGCTGTAGATAATACAGGCTGTAGATAATACAAGCTGTAGATAATACACGCTGTATATAATACAAGCTGTAGATAATACAAGCTGTAGATAATACAGGCTGTAGATAATACAAGCATGGATATATAAATGTCAGCCATACAATACTTCACATTGAAAGGTTCAAACGCGGTGTAACAATTCACTGGCTTTCTCCTACAATGGTCCAAAACAGCACAGACGCTTTAGGGTTTTCTGCGGTCTGTCAACGATATATGTGTTTTTATGACCCAAGTTCTGAATATCTTTGGAGTTCTCCCAAATCCCAAAGAAATGCAATGCTCGCAGACGTTGGTCTTGCAACGGATCCAGAGCGAGTTTCTGGGTTTGATGTGGGGAAATCACCCTGTTAGGGAACTATTGTGACCACTGAAGGGGTTAGTGGTGCAGGCATTTCCTGTTGACAAAGCGCTGGTATATTATCTGTGCTCCCACCATTAGACATAGAAGTTATTTCTTGGATGGGATCTCCGTTTTTCTCCCCATATAGATAAACTCTCTTGAACTAAGATGTCTTTGGAAATGTCTTTAGGGAAAAAACAATGACAAATGGAGACCCGTTAGTAGGATTTCAATATGGAGGCAGACAAATCACGCAGACAGACAAACTAGGTCTTGAGGACTGGAAATGGTTAGAACTGTCTGGGTATCTGCATCTGGTTGGGGAGAAGTTGAGTTGTTGATGGGTTTAAAGGGGGCACACATGTTTCAGACATCTCATAGCCTTGTAAATACCTCCCATGGATTCGTTACTGACAGGCCCTCTGGAGGCAGAAGGCTGAGACCCTGGTCAAGGAGAGTTGGAGTAGAATGGAGTCATGGAGGGTTGAGGTAGTGGTAGGGGGTAGGAGGATTTGAATTGTTGTCTTGAGATCTGTCTCCTGTCAGTCACTCAGACTCGCAAATGCTGCACAAATTTGGAAAGGTATGAGTATGGGTTGATGACCTACATACTGTACATGTGGCATGGATGGAATACAGCTGAATGGTGTTCGAGAGAGAGAGAGAGAGAGAGAGAGAGAGAGAGAGAGAGAGAGAGGGAGAGAGAGACATAGGGAGAGAGAGACAGAGAGAGGGAGAGACAGAGGGAGAGAGAGAGAGAGAGAGAGAGAGAGAGAGAGAGAGAGAGAGAGAGAGAGAGAGAGAGAGAGAGAGAGAGAGAGAGAGAGAGAGAGAGAGAGAGAGAGAGAGAGAGAGAGAGAGAGAGAGAGAGAGAGAGAGAGAGAGAGAGAGAGAGAGAGAGAGAGAGAGAGAGAGAGAGAGAGAGAGAGAGAGAGAGAGAGAGAGAGAGAGACAGAGAGAGAGAGAGAGAGAGAGGGAGAGAGGTGTGGAGGGAATAATGAGACAGATATGTTTCATAGTGTCTCTACTGTAATCTGCTTCCTGCCTGAGACTTGTCAGAAGTGTGTCCAGATTTTTACAGAAAGTGGAGAGGGAGAGAAGGAGAGAGGGATGAGAGGGAAGGAGGGGGGTTGACAAGGCTGCTGCAACGAAAGGAAGTGTCAACCCCCACCCCTCCGCTCAGAGAGAAAGATCAGACTTGCTCTGACAAAACACAGCCCTCAGGCCTTACAGAGAATGAGAGGATGAGGAGGAGGAGGAGGAGGAGGAGGAGGAGGAGGTGGAGGAGGAGGAGGAGGAGGAGGAGGAGGAGGAGGAATGAAAGGGAAAGGGTGTCTTTTGACTGCTCTCACCTTTCGATT
>NW_026283887.1:0-2002 GCF_023373465.1 Oncorhynchus keta
TACTATCACAGTATTATAGATACTATCACAGTATTATAGATAATTATCACAGTATTATAGATACTATCATAGTATTATAGATACTATCATAGTATTATAGGATTGTATAAAGGATGTAGAAGTTCATTTTAGAGAGTATTATAGATACTATCATAGTTATAGATACTATCACAGTATTATAGATACTATCACAGTATTATAGATACTATCACAGTATTATAGATACTATCACAGTATTATAGATACTATCACAGTATTATAGATACTATCATAGTATTATAGATACTATCATAGTATTATAGGATTGTATAAAGGATGTAGAAGCCATTTCCCCCCCAAAAACAGCAGCAAAGGTCTCACCTGTATCTATAGTAGGACACCAGCATCCTCTCTCTGACCTCCCCCTCCATCTTCTGGTCAATAACCAACAGCATGACTCCATAGAGATACAGCGCCTCACACTGGTTACCAAGGAGACAAACAGCACATGGTAGACTCTCACATACCTTTCAGGACTCACACTGGTTACCATGAGACAAACAGCACATGGTAGGACTAACATACCTTCAGGACATACAGGACCTCACACTGGTTACCAAGGAGACAAACAGCACATGGTAGGACTCTAACATACCTTCAGGACCTCACACTGGTTACCAAGGAGACAAACAGCACATGGTAGGACTAACATACCTTCAGGACATACAGGACCTCACACTGGTTACCAAGGAGACAAACAGCACATGGTAGGACTCTCACATACCTTCAGGACATACAGGACCTCACACTGGTTACCAAGGAGACAAACAGCACATGGTAGGACTCTAACATACCTTCAGGACATACAGGACCTCACACTGGTTACCAAGGAGACAAACAGCACATGGTAGGACTCTAACATACCTTCAGGACATACAGGACCTCACACTGGTTACCAAGGAGACAAACAGCACATGGTAGGACTAACATACCTTCAGGACATACAGGACCTCACACTGGTTACCAAGGAGACAAACAGCACATGGTAGGACTCTCACATACCTTCAGGACATACAGGACCTCACACTGACAAACAGCACATGGTCAAACAGCACATGGTAGGACTCTAAACATACCTTCAGGACCTCACACTGGTTACAAGGAGACAAACAACACACTGTAGGACTCTAACATACCTTCAGGACCTCACACTGGTTACCAAGGAGACAAACAACACACTGTAGGACTCTAACATACCTTCAGGACCTCACACTGGTTACCAAGGAGACAAACAGCACATGGTAGGACTCTCACATACCTTCAGGTCCTCACACTGGTTACCAAGGAGACAAACAGCACATGGTAGGACTCTAACATACCTTCAGGAGCTCACACTGGTTACCAAGGAGACAAACAGCACACTGTAGGACTCTAACATACCTTCAGGACATCCAGGACCTCACACTGGTTACCAAGGAGACAAACAGCACATGGTAGGACTCTAACATACCTTCAGGACATACAGGACCTCACACTGGTTACCAAGGAGACAAACAGCACATGGTAGGACTCTAACATACCTTCAGGACATACAGGACCCCACACTGGTTACCAAGGAGACGAACAGCACACTGTAGGACTCTAACATACCTTCAGGACATTGCCAAACATACAAGGACGATTCTCCTAAATGTATAAAAGTTTATCTTAGAGCTACAAAGCTTCCAGGGAACACTCCTCCTGGTTACAGCGTTGGACACTCCCCCCTGGCAGCTGGACACCCTCCTCCCGGTTACGGACTAGTAATCAAAGGTTGCAAGATCGAATCTCCCGAACTGACGAGGTAAAAATCTGTCGTTCTGCCCCTGAACAAGGCAGTTAACCGTCAGTCTGAAAACACTAATTTATTCTTAATTGACTTGACGAGTAAAATAAAAATTTAAATAAATGTTTTTTTTTTTACCAGGAGCTGTTTTCCATCCTCATTCAGCAGCACTGTCTCCAGGGTCTGTTGAATGTAAAC
>NW_026283888.1:0-1706 GCF_023373465.1 Oncorhynchus keta
TTTTATTTTTTTATTTCACCTTTATTTAACCAGGTAGGCTAGTTGGAGAACAAGTTCTCATTTGCAACTGCGACCTGGCCAAGATAAAGCATAGCAGTGTGAACAGACAACACAGAGTTACACATGGAGTAAACGATTAGCAAGTCAATAACACAGTAGAAAAAATTGGCAGTCTATATACAATGTGTGCAAAGGCATGAGGAGGTAGGCGAATAATACAATTTTGCAGATTAACACTGAGTGATAAATGATCAGATGGGCATGTACAGGTAGAGATATTGGTGTGCAAAAGAGCAGAAAAGTAAATAAATAAAACAGTATAAAAACAGTATGGGAATGAGGTAGGTGAAAAAAAGGGTGAGCTATTTACCTATAGACTATGTACAGCTGCAGCGATCGGTTAGCTGCTCGGATAGCTGATGTTTGAAGTTATGAGGGAGATAAAAGTCTCCAACTTCAGCGATTTGCAATTCGTTCCAGTCACAGGCAGCAGAGTACTGGAACGAAAAGGGCGGCCAAATGAGGTGTTGGCTTTAGGGGATGATCAGTGAGATACACCTGCTGGAGCGCGTTCTACGGATGTGGGGTGTTGCCATCGTGACCAGTGAACTGGAGATAAGGCGGAGCTTTACCTAGCATGGACTTGTAGATGACCTGAGCCAGTGGGTCTGGCGCACGAATATGTAGTGAGGGCCAGCCGACTAGAGCATACAAGTCGCAGTGGTGGGTGGTATAAGGGTGCTTTAGTGACAAACGGATGGCACTGTGATAGACTGCATCCAGTTTGCTGAGTAGAGTGTTGGAAGCCATTTTTGTAGATGACATCGCCGAAGTCGAGGATCGGTAGGATAGTCAGTTTTACTAGGGTGCTTCTGGCAGCGTGAGTGAAGGAGGCTTTGTTGTGAATAGAAAGCCGACTCTGGATTTGATTTGATTGAGATGTTTGATGTGAGTCTGGAAGGAGAGTTTGCAGTCTAGCCACAGACACCTAGGTACTTATAGATGTCCACATATTCAAGGTTGGAACCATCCAGGGTGGTGATGCTAGTCGGGCATGCGTGGTGCAGGCAGCGATCGGTTGAAAAGCATGCATTTGGTTTTACCGTTTAAGAGCAGTTGGATGCCACGAAGGAGTGCTGTATGGCATTGAAGCTCGTTTGAGGTTTGATAGCCAACAGTAGTCCAATGACGTACCCAAAGTATATAGAATGGTGTCGTCTCGTAGAGGTGGATCAGGGAATCGCCCGCAGCAAGAGCAACATCATTGATATATACAGAGAAAAGAGTCGGCCCGAGAATTGAACCCTGTGGCACCCCCATAGAGACTGCCAGAGGACCGGACAGCATGCCCTCTGATTTGACACACTGAACTCTGTCTGCAAAGTACTGGTGAACCAGGCAAGGCAGTAGTCATCCGAAAACCGAGGCTGTTGAGTCCGCCGATAAGAATTTGGTGATTGACAGAGTCGAAAGCCTTGGCGAGGTCGATGAAGACGGCTGCACAGTACAGTCTTTTATCGATGGCGGTTATGATATCATTTAGTACCTTGAGTGTGGCTGAGGTGCACCCGTGACCGTTCGAAACCAGATTGCACAGCTGGGAGAAGGCACGGTGGGGATTCGAGATGGTCAGTGACCTGTTTGTTGACTTGGCTTTCGAAGACCTTAGATAGGGCAGGGCAGGATGGATATAGGTCTATAGCAGT
>NW_026283889.1:0-3628 GCF_023373465.1 Oncorhynchus keta
GATGGTTTCGATCCATCGACCTCTGGGTTATGGGCTCAGCACGCTTCCGCTGCGCCACTCTGCTCTCAGCCACTTAAGAAAAGACTAGAACTCACAATCCATGGCTTAGGAGGCCAGTGTCTTAGGCCACTGGGGTACTGTGTAAACAGTATGACCAATATGAACTGTTGGAAGGTCAAAACAAATGTATAATGGAACTGAGACATGCCCATGAAAAAAACACATTTTTAAATTTTTGTTTGCACTTAAAATCTAAAAAGAAACTTTTTAGCAGAGGATGGTTCGATCCATCGACCTGCCTCTGGATTATGGGCTCCAGCACGCTTCCGCTGCACCACTCTGCTCTCAGCCACTTAAGAAAAGACTAGAACTCACAATCCATGACAGGAGGCCAGTGTCTTGAAGCCACTGGGGTACTGTGTGTAAACAGTATGACCAATATGACTGTTGGAAGAGTCAAAAAATGTATAATGGAACTGAGACATGGCCATGAAACGACACATTTTTTAAATTTTTTGTTTGCACTTAAAATCTAAAAAGAAACTTTTAGCAGAGGATGGTTTCGATCCATCGACCTCTGGGTTATGGGCCCAGCACGCTTCCGCTGCGCCACTCTGCTCTCAGCCACTTAAGAAAAGACTAGAACTCACAATCCATGGCTTAGGAGGCCAGTGTCTTAGGCCACTGGGGTACTGTGTAAACAGTATGACCAATATGAACTGTTGGAAGAGGTCAAAAAATGTATAATGGAACTGAGACACGCCAACGAAACGACACATTTTTTAAATTTTTTGTTTGCACTTAAAATCTAAAAAGAAACATTTTAGCAGAGGATGGTTTCGATCCATCGACCTCTGGGTTATGGGCCCAGCACGCTTCCACTGCGCCACTCTGCTCTCAGCCACTTAAGAAAAGACTAGAACTCACAATCCATGGCTTAGGAGGCCAGTGTCTTAGGCCACTGGGGTACTGTGTAAACAGTATGACCAATACGAACTGTTGGAAGAGGTCAAAAAAATGTATAATGGAACTGAGACATGGCCATGAAACGACACATTTTTTAATTTTTCTGTTTGCACTTAAAATCTAAAAAGAAACATTTTAGCAGAGGATGGTTTCGATCCATCGACCTCTGGGTTATGGGCCCAGCACGCTTCCGCTGCGCCACTCTGCTCTCAGCCACTTAAGAAAAGACTAGAACTCACAATCCATGGCTTAGGAGGCCAGTGTCTTAGGGCCACTGGGGTACAAACAGTATGACCAATATGAACTGCTGGAAGAGGTCAAAAAATGTATAATGGAACTACATGCCTTCCATGAACGACACGTTTTTAAATTTTTTGTTTGCACTTAAAATCTAAAAAGAAACTTTTTAGCAGAGGATGGTTTCGATCCATCGACCTCTGGGTTATGGGCCCAGCACGCTTCCGCTGCGCCACTCTGCTCTCAGCCACTTAAGAAAAGACTAGAACTCACAATCCATGGCTTACGAGGCCAGTGTCTTAGGCCACTGGGGTACTGTGTAAACAGTATGACCAATATGAACTGTTGGAAGAGGTCAAAAAATGTATAATGGAACTGAGACATGCCCATGAAACGACACATTTTTAATTTTTTTGTTTGCACTTAAAATCTAAAAAGAAACTTTTTAGCAGAGGATGGTTTCGATCCATCGACCTCTGGGTTATGGGCCCAGCACGCTTCCACTGCGCCACTCTGCTCTCAGCCACTTAAGAAAAGACTAGAACTCACAATCCATGGCTTAGGAGGCCAGTGTCTTAGGCCACTGGGGTACTGTGTAAACAGTATGACCAATACGAACTGTTGGAAGAGGTCAAAAAATGTATAATGGAACTGAGACATGCCCATGAAACGACACATTTTTTAAATTTTTTGTTTGCACTTAAAATCTAAAAAGAAACTTTTTAGCAGAGGATGGTTTCGATCCATCGACCTCTGGGTTATGGGCCCAGCACGCTTCCGCTGCGCCACTCTGCTCTCAGCCACTTAAGAAAAGACTAGAACTCACAATCCATGGCTTAGGAGGCCAGTGTCTTAGGCCACTGGGGTACTGTGTAAACAGTATGACCAATACGAACTGTTGGAAGAGGTCAAAAAATGTATAATGGAACTGAGACATGCCCATGAAACGACACATTTTTTAATTTTTTGTTTGCACTTAAAATCTAAAAAGAAACTTTTTAGCAGAGGATGGTTTCGATCCATCGACCTCTGGGTTATGGGCCCAGCACGCTTCCGCTGCGCCACTCTGCTCTCAGCCACTTAAAGAAAGACTAGAACTCACAATCCATGGCTTAGGAGGCCAGTGTCTTAGGCCACTGGGGTACTGTGTAAACAGTATGACCAATACGAACTGTTGGAAGAGGTCAAAAAAATGTATAATGGAACTGAGACATGCCCACGAAACGACACGTTTTTAAATTTTTTGTTTGCACTTAAAATCTAAAAAGAAACTGTTTAGCAGAGGATGGTTTCGATCCATCGACCTCTGGGTTATGGGCCCAGCACGCTTCCGCTGAGCCACTCTGCTCTCAGCCACTTATGAAAAGACTAGAACTCACAATCCATGGCTTAGGAGGCCAGTGTCTTAGGCCACTGGGGTACTGTGTAAACAGTATGACCAATATGAACTGTTGGAAGAGGTCAAAAAATGTATAATGGAACTGAGACATGCCCATGAAACGACACATTTTTTAAATTTTTTGTTTGCACTTAAAATCTAAAAAGAAACTGTTTAGCAGAGGATGGTTTCGATCCATCGACCTCTGGGTTATGGGCCCAGCACGCTTCCGCTGCGCCACTCTGCTCTCAGCCACTTAAGAAAAGACTAGAACTCACAATCCATGGCTTAGGAGGCCAGTGTCTTAGGCCACTGGGGTACTGTGTAAACAGTATGACCAATACGAACTGTTGGAAGAGGTCAAAAAATGTATAATGGAACTGAGACATGCCCATGAAACGACACATTTTTTAAATTTTTTGTTTGCACTTAAAATCTAAAGAAACATTTTAGCAGAGGATGGTTTAGATCCATCAACCTCTGGGTTATGGGCCCAGCACGCTTCCGCTGCGCCACCCTGCTTCCACCCACCCCAGATGGGACTTGAACCCACAATCCCTGGCTTAGGAGGCCAGTGCCTATCCATTAGGCTACTGGGGCACTGTTTACCTTCTGCAAACAGTACGAACTGATAGAAGCAGAAAACAATGTGTACTGATAGCACTGGAGACTAAATGAAATTTAGCTTTCTCATTTCTGTTTGCGTTTCATTTTAAAAACAAACTGTTTAGCAGAAGATGGCTTTGATCTATCGACCTCTGTTATGGGGCCCAGCACGCTTCCACTGCGCCCACTCTGCTCTCAGCCACTTAAGAAAAAGACTAGAACTCACAATCCATGGCTTAGAGGCCAGTGTCTTCGGCCACTGGGTACTGTGTAAACAGTATGACCACACGAACTGTTGGAAGAGGTCAAAAAAATGTATAATGGAACTGAGACATGCCCATGAAACGACACATTTTTTAAATTTTTTGTTTGCACTTAAAATCTAAAAATAAACTGTTTAGCAGAAGATGGTTTCGATCCATCGACCTCTGGGTTATGGGC
>NW_026283890.1:0-3354 GCF_023373465.1 Oncorhynchus keta
AACTTTAACCTACTGTCTCACTATCCCTGTCTGATCAGCGTCTGATCTAGACCCTGAACCAGCGTCTGATCTAGACCTGATCTAGGTCTGATCTAGACCACATATGTCAAGTCAAAGCCCCGCAGGCCACATCCGACCCGATGAAGGTTTTTACGGCCCCTGGGATGATCTTGATTTATTATTAGAACCGGCCCGAACCGCAGCAAGCCGGCAGCCCGCAGATCTTTTACACGCACCAATACTACATTTCCCTGATGCAACGGTGGACGCTTGAGCAGCAGTAGGCTGCTTCATTTTCAATATTTATTGGCACAGCAGTTGTCAGCATCACAGTAAAATTAACTTTCAGATACCCATCAAAAATGGCAAAACGGAAGGTGGACACTGAGAACCGGGGGTTTCAAACAAGGTGGGAATCGGAGTATTTGTTCACGGAGGTAGCTGGAAAACCTGTGTGTCTTCTGTGTGGAGAAAGTGTGCGGTACTGAGTATAATCTGAGACGACATTATGAAACGAAACACGCGGACAAAAACAAGAATATGGACATGGAAACAAAGGCTACAAAAGGCAGAGGAATTAAAACGAGGCCTCAAATCTCGACAGGCTCTGTTCAAAAAAAAGCCAAATCACAAGGCCAGGCTGCTGTCAAGGCCAGTTTTATTTTGGCAGAAGAGATCGCTAAATCAGCCCGGCCATTTACGGAGGGGGATTTCATCAAAAACTGCATGATTAAAGTTTGTGAAGTTTGCCCAGAAAAAAGGCAACTCTCTTTTAAATGTGAGTCTGAGCAGAAACACCATTGCCGAGAGAGTAGACCAGTTGTCCATCAATCTAAAAGAGCAGCTTGTGAAAAAGGGAAAAAGATTTCATTGCATATTCCTTGGCTGTGGATGAGAGCACCGACATTTCTGACATTGCCCAGTTGTCAATTTTCATCCGCGGAGTGGACTCCAGCCTAAGCGTGACAGAGGAGTTTTTATTTACGTCCTAAGCATGGCACAACTACGGGGCATGATTTGTATGAAGAGGTGTCAAGATGTGTAAATGAGATGGAGCTGCCTTGGGAAAAACTCATGGGTTTGACAACCGACGGAGCACCTGCGATGTGGACACAGGAGCGGACTGGTGGCGAAGATACGGAAAAGATGCAAGAGGAAAAGCGACAGGTGAGCTGACAGCTTATCATTGTATCATACACCAGGAAGCGTTGTGCGGTAAAGCCTTGAAAATGGAGCATGTAATGAGCATCATCACGCGCACAGTTAACTTTATCAGAGCCAAGGTTTGAATCGCCAGTTCAAGGCATTTCTGGACGGAGTTAGAAACGGAGCATGGTGATTTGCCTTATCACACAGAGGTGCGATGGCTAAGCCAGGGAAAGGTGCTTCAAAGATGTTTGAGCTTCGTGAGGAGATTTGTCTGTTCTTGGACAGCAAAGGGGAAAGACACAACACAACTCCGAGACGAAATGTTTCTGTGTGAAATGGCTTTTCTGTGTGACATTACGAGTCATCTGAATGCAATGAACTTGCAGCTGCAGGGTCGGGATCGTGTCATCTCTGATATGTACAGTACAGTGAAGGCATTTAAAACCAAACTGACTCTGTGGGAGACGCAGATGCGGAAAGAAAATTTGAGCCACTTTCCCAGCTGCCAGACCATGAAAGAGAAGCTCTCTACCAGTGCGTTCCCGAGCGCACAGTTGGCTGATAAAATAGGTATGCTTGCCGCTGACTTTCGACGCCGATTTGCTGACTTTGAAGCACAAAAAAGCAGGTTGGAACTGCTCGGTAACCCATTTGCTGTTGACGTGGAAAGCTCACCACCAAACCTCCAAATGGAGTTGATTGACCTCCAATGCAATGATGCACTGAGGGCAAAATATGCGGCAGTGGGTGCTGCGGAGTTCCGCCCGTTTCCTCCCGACACAATGCCCCAGCTGCGCATCCAGGCTGCTCAAACGTTGTCTATGTTTGGCAGCACATACCTGTGTGAACAACTGTTTCTTTGATGAACTTGAACAAAACATCACACAGAAGTCGACTTACTGCTGAACACCTCCACTCAATTCTGAGGATTTCCTCAGCTCAGAGCCTTACCCCGAACATTGATGAACTTGTGGAAAAGATGGGACACCACCAAGTATCACCCTCAACCTCAAACAAGTGAACATTACTGTGCAATCACATATTTAGAGTTTTTACTCAGTTCAAGTTTAAAAGTTAAAGTTTAATATTTGTTTTCACTGCATGTTACTTCTCCTTAAACAAAGTGTTGTTTTTGATTAATAGATTTTTGCACTTTATTTTATTGTATTTCAATCCAATTATATTTTAAAAATATTTCAGTTGAGTGGATGATAGAAAATTGCTATTATTGTTTTTTTCTTTGAAGTAAATTTAGCCCACTTTTGCTAAAATAGAAAATATAGGCTACTGATGGTGCCTTGAATACCGGTTTCTTTCATTTAATGTTCATGTTATGGGGATTTTTATATAAAGGAAATTTGTCTTTTGTGTCTGTTGAAAATTAAAGATTACTGACAGAGCCATAAGAAAATATTGCTTTATTTATCTGATCATATTGGAATATATTTGTTAGGTTTTCAGTAGGTTCAATTAGGTTCACTAGACTATATGCGTCATTTAAAACATTTTCAATGAACATTCGAACAGTCCGGCCCTCGGCTTGTAGCTAAATTTTTTATTTGGCCCTCCGTCCATTTGACTTTGACACCCCTGCTCTAGACGAACCTACTAACCCAATCTCCCTGTCTGTCTGATCTCTATAGACTGTAACCTACTATCCCACTATCCCTGTCTGATCTCTCTAAACTTGAACCTAGTATCTTAATCTCTCTGTCTGTCTGACTGATCTCTCTAGACCAGGTATTCCCAAACTGGGGTACGCCAAATAAAAATGTGATTCACATGTATAAAAATGTTGACCAATTTTTCCCCACATTTTCAAACAGCTCATTTTCCACCGGGGCTATACATTTAGCTGAGGTTTTCTCTCTCGTCTGAGTCGCCGCGCTTCACTGCAAAAAATAAAATGAAGCCATCGGTGAAATAACAACACAATGTCAAATACAGGCAGCCTAGTCAAATAATTAACATCCAATCACATTAACCTGTACTCTCTCACGGGAATTAAACTAACGGTACATATGTAGCCAAACGTAGCTGCTGCTCATTCCGTTTGCTCCAAACGGATAAATGGTTTTTAAAAAGTAAGGCCTGCGTCCATAGAGACACATAAATGGTAGTTTTACCAAGTAAACACCTGCACCTGTAGACGACAAGCTGTTCATAGAGACACATACCAGCTCTACTGGTAGTACTGACACATAC
>NW_026283891.1:0-17500 GCF_023373465.1 Oncorhynchus keta
CAGAACAGGAGAAAGGCCCTGTAATTTCTATTCATTGTATAAAGATTCAGCTATTTGCTGAACTGATTAAAGTACATCAGTCTTCATCATACACTGTGGTAGTGCCAGTAATAGGTTTAGGGAATAGGGACCTAACGCGTGGCAGGAATAGGGACCCTAACGCGTGGGCACGAATAGGGACCTAATGCGTGGCAGGAATAGGGACCCTAACGCGTGGCAGGAATAGGGACCCTAACGCGTGGCAGGAATAGGGACCCTAACGCGTGGCAGGAATAGGGACCCTAACGCGTGGCAGGAATAGGGACCCCTAACGCGTGGCAGGAATACACCACCAGCCTTTACCTTTGACCCCAGGCAGGAAAGGCAGGACTGCTTACACCACAGGCAGACAGAATATAAGGACGCTGATTTTGTAAAGGCTGGAGGACATTGTTGGAGAACCCTTTTGTTCCAACAAACCCTTGGTCCTAAGCCGTCGCCCCTGGGCCCTTGGGCATTTGTTTAGGTTCTTCGTATTAGGGTTATTCACCTCATCCTCCACACAGGCCACATAGCACCCACCTCGCTGATACACTCTACACCCTGGCAACCGTTTTATACACCACAGTACTCATTGTGGATTGGCTGTCGTATTGGAACGGCTAGAAATGGCACCCTGGTCTACAGTAGTGCACTATAAATGGAATGGGGACGTCATTTGCCCTGGTCTAAAGTAGTGCTCTTTATAGGGAATAGGGTGCCATTTGGGACACTGATGAATAAGAGCTGTCTATTGTTGATGAATAAGAGCTGTCTATTGTTGTTGAATAAGAGCTGTCTATTGTTGTTGATGTTGCAGACGGACCCAACCAGTGTTCCCCAGCTGGCCTGGCAGTTTGTCCCCGTTCAGAAGGTGGTCAACCCCGTCCTGGCATTCTGCAGAGGAGACACCGTACACTTCCTGCTGGTAACACCTCACTTCCTGTTTACTTCCTGGTTACCATTATTCATTGTTTAGTAAACAATAACAATTGATTTTTGTTGTTGTTGACTGACTGACTGTTTGTGTCCAGGTGAAGAAGGATGAGACCGAAACCATCCATGTCATCAAGCAAAGACATCTGCAGCTGAACTGTGACATCATCAGTCTGAATGTAAGTGCCGCATGATGTCACTTCAGGATCTGTCTTTCTTTACAGGCCACATGTCTTCTTTGTTTAACCCTCTGCCCTTCTCCGTTCCTTCCTCTTACCTTTACTGAATGGGCGTGTTTGACGTCGCAGCAGATTTGACATTTTTAGTCAAGACTGACTGATCTACAAAGAACCTTGCATTATAAATAACTACTCAGTGTTATTTGTCAGACAGTCAATTTACTCATGATACGTCACAGTTTTGAACACAGCCAAGGTCTCTCTCTGTCGCCTTGTTCTGTCGCGCTTTCTGGCTCTGGCCCTGCCTCTCTGTTATTATCCCTCTCCCTCTCCTTCACCCCTGCCTCTCTTATTATCCTCTCCTTCACCCCTGCCTCTCTGTTGTTATCCCTCTCCTTCACCCCTGCCTCTCTGTTATTATCCCTCTCCTTCACCCCCTGCCTCTCTGTTATTATCCCTCTCCTTCACCCCTGCCTCTCTGTTATTATCCTCTCCTTCCCTTCACCCCCTGCCTCTCTGTTATTATCCCTCTCCTTCACCCCTGCCTCCCTGTTATTATCCTCTCCTTCACCCCTGCCTCTCTGTTGTTATCCCTCTCCTTCACCCCCTGCCTCTTTGTTATTATCCTCTCCTTCACCCCTGCCTCTGTTATCCCTCTCCTTCACCCCCCTGCCTCTCTGTTATTATCCCTCCTTCACCCCTGCCTCTCTGTTGTTATCCTCTCCGTCACCCCCTGCCTCTCTGTTATTATCCCTCTCCTTCACCCCTGCCTCTCTGTTGTTATCCCTCTCTCCTTCACCCCTGCCTCTGTTGTTATCCTCTCCTTCACCCCTTGCCTCTCTGTTATTATCCCTCTCCTTCACCCTGCCTCCCTGCTATTATCCTCTCCTTCACCCCCTGCCTCTCTGTTATTATCCCTCTCCTTCACCCCCTGCCTCTCTGTTGTTATCCTCTCCTTCACCCCTGCCTCTCTGTTGTTATCCCTCTCCGTCACCCCCCTGCCTCTCTGTTGTTATCCCTCTCCGTCACCCCCTGCCTCTCTGTTGTTATCCTCTCCGTCACACCCTGCCTCTCTGTTGTTATCCTCTCCGTCACCCCTGCCTCTCTGTTGTTATCCCTCCTTCACCTGCCTCTCTGTTGTTATCCTCTCCGTCACCCCTGCTCTCTGTTGTTATCCTCTCCTTCACCCCTGCCTCTCTGTTGTTATCCCTCTCTCTTCGCCCCTGCCTCTGTTATTATCCCTCTCCTTCACCCCCTGCCTCTCTGTTGTTATCCTCTCCTTCACCCCTGCCCTCTCTGTTATCCCTCTCCTTCACCCCCTGCCTCTCTGTTATTATCCCTCTCCTTCACCCACTGCCCTCTCTGTTATTATCCCCTCCTTCACCCCTGCCTCTCTGTTATTATCCCTCTCCTTCACCCTGCCTCTCTGTTGTTATCCCTCTCCTTCACCCCCTGCCTCTCTGTTATTATCCCTCTCCTTCACCCCTGCCTCCTGTTATTATCCCTCTCCTTCACCCCCTGCCTCTCTGTTATGATCCCTCTCCTTCACCCTGCCTCTGTTATTATCCCTCTCCTTCACCCCCTGCCTCTGTTATTATCCATCTCCTTCAACCCCTGCCTCTGTTATTATCCCTCCTTCACCCCCTGCCTCTCTGTTATTATCCCTCTCCTTCACCCCCTGCCTCTCTGTTATTATCCCTCTCCTTCACCCCCTGCCTCCCTGTTATTATCCCCTCCTTCACCCTGCCTCTCTGTTGTTATCCCTCTCCTTCACCCTGCCTCTTTGTTATTATCCCTCTCCTTCACCCCTGCCTCTCTGTTATTATCCTCTCCTTCACCCCTGCCTCTCTGTTATTATCCTCTCCTTCACCCCCTGCCTCTGTTGTTATCCTCTCCGTCACCCCCTGCCTCTCTGTTATTATCCCTCTCCTTCACCCCCTGCCTCTCTGTTATTATCCCTCTCTTCTGCCTCCCTGCTATTATCCCTCCTTCCCTGCCTCTCTGTTATTATCCTCTCCTTCACCCCCTGCCTCTCTGTTATTATCCCTCCTTCACCCCCTGCCTCTCTGTTGTTATCCTCTCCGTCACCCCTGCCTCTCTGTTGTTATCCCTCTCCGTCACCCCCCTGCCTCTCTGTTATTATCCCTCTCCTTCACCCCTCTGCCTCTCTGTTGTTATCCCTCTCACACCCCTGCCTCTCTGTTGTTATCCCTCTCCTTCACCCCTGCCTCTCTGTTGTTATCCCTCTTCACCCCCTGCCTCTGTTGTTATCCCTCCTCCTTCACCCCCCTGCCTCTGTTATCCCTTCCTTCACCCCTGCTCTGTTATTATCCCTCTCCTTCACCCCCTGCCTCTCTGTTATCCCCTCCTTCACCCCCTGCCTCTCTGTTATTATCCCTTCTTCTGCTCTCTGTTATTATCCCTCTCCTTCACCCCCTGCCTCTCTGTTATTATCCCTCTTCACCCCCTCCTCTCTGTTATTATCCTCCTTCACCCTGCCTCTCTGTTGTTATCCCTCTCCTTCACCCTGCCTCTCTATTATTATCCCTCCTTCACCCCCTGCTCTCTGTTATTATCCCTCTCCTTCACCCTGCTCTCTGTTATTATCCCTCTCCTTCACCCCTGCCTCTCTGTTATTATCCCTCCTTCACCCCTGCCTCTCTGTTATTATCCCTCTCCTTCACCCCTGCCTCTCTGTTATTATCCCTCTCCTTCACCCCCTGCCTCTCTGTTGTTATCCCTCTCCTTCACCCCCTGCCTCTCTATTATTATCCCTCTCCTTCACCCCCTGCCTCCCTGCTATTATCCCTCCTTCTCTGTTATTATCCCTCTCCTTCACCCCCTGCCTCTCTGTTATTATCCCTCTCCTTCACCCCCTGCCTCTCTGTTATTATCCCTCTCCTTCACCCCTGCCTCTCTGTTATTATCCCTCTCCTTCACCCCCTGCCTCTGTTATTATCCCTCTCTTCACCCTGCCTCTCTGTTATTATCCCCTCCTTCCTTCACCCCCTGCTCCTCTGTTATTATCCCTCTCCTTCACCCTGCCTCCCTGTTATTATCCCCTCCTTCACCCCCTGCCTCTCTGTTGTTATCCCTCTCCTTCACCCCCTGCCTCTTTGTTATTATCCCTCTCCTTCCCCCCTGCCTCTCTGTTATTATCCCTCTCCTTCACCCCCTGCCTCTGTTATTATCCCTCTCCTTCACCTGCCTCTCTGTTGTTATCCCTCTCCGTCACCCCTGCCTCTCTGTTATTATCCCTCTCCTTCACCCCCTGCCTCTGTTGTTATCCCTCTCCTTCACCCTGCCTCTCTGTTATTATCCCTCTCCTTCACCCCCTGCCTCTCTCTGTTATTATCCTCTCCTTCACCCCCTGCTCTCTGTTATTATCCCTTCCTTCACTTCTGCTCTGTTATTATCCTCTCCTTCACTTCTGCCTCTCTGTTGTTATCCCTCCTTCACCCCCTGCCTCTCTGTTGTTATCCTCTCCTTCACCCTGCCTCTCTGTTATTATCCCTCTCCTTCACCCCTGCCTCCCCTGCTATTATCCCTCTCCTTCACCTCTGCCTCTCTGTTATTATCCCTTTCCTTCTGCCTCTCTGTTATATCCTCTCCTTCACCCTGCCTCCTCTGTTATTATCCCTCTCCTTCACCCCTGCCTCTCTGTTGTTATCCCTCTCCTTCACCCCCTGCCTCTCTGTTATCCCTCCTTCACCCTGCCTCCTGCTATTATCCCTCTCCTTCACCCCTGCCTCTCTGTTGTTAATCCTCTCTCCTTCACCCTGCCTCTGTTATTATCCCCTCCTTCACCCCTGCCTCTCTGTTGTTATCCCTCTCCGTCACCCCCTGCCTCTCTGTTGTTATCCTCTCCGTCACCCCTGCCTCTCTGTTGTTATCCTCTCCGTCACCCCCTGCCTCTGTTATTATCCTCTCCTTCACCCCCTGCCTCTCTGTTGTTATCCCTCTCACGTCACCCCCTGCCTCTCTGTTGTTATCCCCTCCTTCACCCTCTGCCTCTCTGTTGTTATCCCTCTCCTTCACCCCCTGCCTCTGTTATTATCCCTCTCCTTCACCCCCTGCCTCTCTGTTATTATCCCTCTCCTTCACCCCTGCCTCTCTGTTGTTATCCCCTCCTTCACCCCCTGCCTCTCTGTTATTATCCCTCTCCTTCACCCCCTGCCTCCCTGTTATTATCCCTCTCCTTCACCCCTGCCCTCTGTTATGATCCCTCTCCTTCACCCCCTGCCTCTGTTATTATCCTCTCCTTCACCCCTGCCTCTGTTATTATCCATCTCCTTCACCCCCTGCCTCTCTGTTATTATCCCTCTCCTTCACCCCCTGCCCTCTCTGTTGTTATCCTCTCCGTCACCCCCTGCCCTCTGTTGTTATCCCTCCGTCACCCCCTGCCTCTCTGTTATTATCCCTCTCCTTCACCCTGCCTCTCTGTTATTATCCCTCTCCTTCACCCCTGCCTCTCTGTTGTTATCCCTCTCCACCCCTGCCTCTCTGTTGTTATCCCCTCCTTCACCCCCTGCCTCTCTGTTGTTATCCCTCTCCTTCACCCCCTGCTCTGTTATTATCCTTCCTTCACCCCTGCCTCTGTTGTTATCCCTCTCCTTCACCCCTGCCTCTCTGTTATTATCCCTCTCCTTCACCCCCTGCCTCTCTGTTATTATCCCTTCCTTCACCCACTGCCTCTCTGTTATTATCCTCTCCTTCACCTCTGCCTCTCTGTTATTATCCTCTCCTTCACCCCCTGCCTCTCTGTTGTTATCCCTCTCCTTCACCCCCTGCCTCTCTGTTATTATCCCTCTCCTTCACCCCCTGCCTCCCTGTTATTATCCTCTCCTTCACCTGCCTCTCTGTTATGATCCCTCTCCTTCACCCTGCCTCTGTTATTATCCCTCTCCTTCACCCCTGCCTCTGTTATTATCCATCTCCTTCACCCCTGCCTCTCTGTTATTATCCCTCTCCTTCACCCCCTGCCTCTCTGTTATTATCCCTCTCCTTCACCCCTGCCTCTCTGTTATTATCCTCTCCTTCACCCCTGCCTCTCTGTTATTATCCCTCTCCTTCACCCCCTGCCTCTCTGTTATTATCCCTCTCCTTCACTTCTGCCTCTCTGTTGTTATCCCTCTCCTTCACCCCCTGCCTCTCTATTATTATCCCTCTCCTTCACCCCCTGCCTCCCCTGCTATTATCCCTCTCCTTCACCCTGCCTCTCTGTTATTATCCCTCTCCTTCACTCTGCCTCTCTGTTATTATCCTCTCCTTCACCCCCTGCCTCTCTGTTATTATCCTCTCCTTCACCCCCTGCCTCTCTGTTATTATCCCTCTCCTTCACCCCCTGCCTCTCTGTTATTATCCCTCTCCTTCACCCCTGCCTCCCTGTTATTATCCCTCTCCTTCACCCCCTGCCTCTCTGTTGTTATCCCTCTCCTTCACCCCCTGCCTCTCTGTTATTATCCCTCTCCTTCACCCCTGCCTCTCTGTTATTATCCCTCTCCTTCACCCCTGCCTCTCTGTTATGATCCCTCTCCTTCACCCCTGCCTCTCTGTTATCCTCTCCTTCACTCCCCTGCCTCCCTGTTATTATCCCTCTCCTTCCCCCTGCCTCTCTGTTGTTATCCCTCTCCTTCACCCCCTGCCTCTTTGTTGTTATCCCTCTCCTTCACCCCCTGCCTCTCTGTTATTATCCCTCCTCCTTCACCCCCTGCCTCTCTGTTATTATCCTCTCCTTCACCCCTGCCTCTCTGTTGTTATCCCTCTCCGTCACCCCCTGCCTCTCTGTTGTTATCCCTCCTTCACCTGCTCTCTCTGTTGTTATCCCTCTCCTTCACCCCTGCCTCTGTTGTTATCCCTCTCCTTCACCCCCTGCCTCTCTGTTATTATCCCTCTCCTTCACCCCTGCCTCTCTGTTATTATCCCCTCCTTCACCCCTGCCTCTCTGTTGTTATCCCTCTCCTTCACCCCCTGCCTCTGTTATTATCCTCTCTTCACCCCCTGCCTCCTGCTATTATCCCTCTCCTTCACCCCCTGCCTCTGTTATTATCCCTCTCCTTCACCCCCTGCCTCTGTTATTATCCCTCTCCTTCACCCCCTGCTCTCTGTTGTTATCCCTCTCCGTCACCCCTGCCTCTCTGTTGTTATCCCTCTCCTTCACCCCCTGCCTCTCTGTTGTTATCCTCTCCGTCACCCCCTGCCTCTCTGTTGTTATCCTCTCCTTCACCCCTGCCTCTCTGTTGTTATCCCTCTCCTTCACCCCTGCCTCTGTTATTATCCCTCTCCTTCACCCCTGCCTCTCTGTTGTTATCCCTCTCTTCACCCTGCCTCTCTGTTGTTATCCCTCTCCTTCACCCCCTGCTCTCTGTTATTATCCCTCTCCTTCACCCACTGCCTCTCTGTTATTATCCCTCTCCTTCACCCCTGCCTCTCTGTTATTATCCCTCTCCTTCACCCCCTGCCTCTCTGTTGTTATCCCCTCTTCACCCCCTGCCTCTCTGTTATTATCCCCTCCTTCACCCCTGCCTCCCCTGTTATCCCTCTCCTTCACCCCCTGCCTCTCTGTTATGATCCCTCTCCTTCACCCCCTGCCTCTGTTATTATCCATCTCCTTCACCCCTGCCTCTCTGTTATTATCCCTCTCCTTCACCCTGCCTCTCTCTGTTATCCCTCTCCTTCACCTGCCTCTCTGTTATTATCCCTCTCCTTCACCCTCTGCCTCTCTGTTATTATCCTCTCCTTCACCCCCTGCCCTCTGTTATTATCCTCTCCTTCACCCTGCCTCTGTTGTTATCCCTCCTTCACCCCCTGCCTCTCTATTATTATCCTCTCCTTCACCCCCTGCCTCCTGCTATTATCCTCTCCTTCATCCCCTGCCTCTCTGTTGTTATCCATCTCTCCTTCACCCTGCTCTCTGTTATTATCCCTCTCCTTCACCCCTGCCTCTCTGTTATTATCCCTCTCCTTCACCCCTGCCTCCTCTGTTATTATCCTCTCCTTCACCCCACTGCCTCTCTGTTATTATCCCTCTCCTTCACTCCCCTGCCTCTCTGTTATTATCCTCTCCTTCACCCACTGCCTCTCTGTTATTATCCCTCCTTCACCCCCTGCCTCTGTTATTATCCCTCTCCTTCACCCCCTGCCTCTCTGTTGTTATCCCTCTCCTTCACCCCCTGCCTCTCTGTTATTATCCTCTCCTTCACCCTGCCTCTCTGTTGTTATCCCTCTCTTCACCCCCTGCCTCTGTTGTTATCCTCTCCTCACCCCTGCCTCTCTGTTGTTATCCCTCTCCTTCACCCCTGCCTCTCTGTTGTTATCCCTCTCCTTCACCCCTGCCTCTGTTATTATCCTCTCCTTCACCCCCTGCCTCTCTGTTGTTATCCCCTCCTTCACCCCCTGCCTCTCTGTTATTATCCCTCTCCTTCACCCCTGCCTCTCTTGTTATCCTCTCCTTCACCCACTGCCTCTCTGTTATTATCCCTCTCCTTCACCCCCTGCCTCTCTGTTGTTATCCCTCTCCTTCACCCCCTGCCTCTCTGTTATTATCCCTCTCCTTCACCCTGCCTCCCTGTTATTATCCCTCTCCTTCACCCCCTGCCTCTCTGTTATGATCCCTCTCCTTCACCCCCTGCCTCCCTGTTATTATCCCTCTCCTTCACCCCTGCCTCTCTGTTATGATCCCTCTCCTTCACCCCCTGCCTCTGTTATTATCCATCTCCTTCACCTACTTGCTCTCTGTTATTATCCCTCTCCTTCACCCCTGCTCTCTGTTATTATCCCTCTCCTTCACCCCCTGCCTCTCTGTTATTATCCCTCCTTCACCCCTGCCTCTGTTATTATCCCTCTCCTTCACCCCCTGCCTCTCTGTTATTATCCCTCTCCTTCACCCCTGCCTTCTGTTGTTATCCCTCTCCTTCACCCCTGCCTCTCTATTATTATCCCTCTCCTTCACCCCCCCTGCCTCCCTGCTATTATCCCTCTCCTTCACCCCCTGCCTCTCTGTTATTATCCCCTCCTTCACCCCTGCCTCTGTTATTATCCTCTCCTTCCCCCCTGCATCTCTGTTATTATCCATCTCCTTCACCTGCCCTCTGTTATTATCCCTCCTTCACCCCTGCCTCTCTGTTATTATCCTCTCCTTCACCCCCTGCCTCTCTGTTATTATCCCCTCCTTCACCCCTGCCTCTGTTGTTATTATCCTCCTCCTTCACCCCCGCCTCTCTGTTATTATCCATCTCCTTCACCCCCGCCTCTCTGTTATTATCCTCTCCTTCACCCCGCTCTGTTATTATCCATCTCCTTCACCCCCCCGCCTCTCTGTTATTATCCCTCTCCTTCACCCCCGCCTCTCTGTTGTTATCCTCTCCTTCACCCCGCCCTCTGTTGTTATCCCTCCTTCACCCCCGCCTCTCTGTTGTTATCCCTCTCCTTCACCCCCGCCTCTCTGTTGTTATCCCTCTCCTTCACCCCCTGCCTCTCTGTTGTTATCCCTCTCCTTCACCCCTGCCTCTCTGTTATTATCCCTCTCCTTCACCCCTGCCTCTCTGTTGTTATCCCTCTCCTTCACCCCTGCCTCTGTTATTATCCTCTCCTTCAATTCTGCTCTCTGTTATTATCCTCTCCTTCACCCCGCCTCTCTGTTATTATCCATCTCCTTCACTTCACTCTCTGTTATTATCCTCTCTTCACCCCCGCCTCTCTGTTGTTATCCCTCTCCTTCACTCCCGCCTCTCTGTTGTTATCCCTCTCCTTCACTCCCCGCCTCTGTTGTTATCCCTCTCCTTCACCCCCTGCCTCTCTGTTGTTATCCTCTCCTTCACCCCTGCCTCTCTGTTATTATCCCTCTCCTTCACCCTGCCTCTCTGTTATTATCCTCTCCTTCACTTCCCTGCCTCTCTGTTGTTATCCCTCTCCTTCACCCCTGCCTC
Organism: Oncorhynchus keta; assembly: GCF_023373465.1. Lineage (NCBI taxonomy): Eukaryota > Metazoa > Chordata > Actinopteri > Salmoniformes > Salmonidae > Oncorhynchus > Oncorhynchus keta. Next base: position 10,061 of record NW_026283891.1, read on the forward strand.
TCTGTTGTTATCCTCTCCGTCACCCCTGCCTCTCTGTTGTTATCCCTCTCCTTCACCCCTGCCTCTCTGTTGTTATCCTCTCCTTCACCCCCTGCCTCTGTTATTATCCCTCTCCTTCACCCCCTGCCTCTCTGTTGTTATCCTTCCTTCACCCCCTGCCTCTCTGTTATTATCCCTCTCCTTCACCCCCTGCCTCTCTGTTATTATCCCTCTCCTTCACCCCCTGCCTCTCTGTTATTATCCTCTCCTTCACCCCCTGCCTCTCTGTTATTATCCCTCTCCTTCACCCCCTGCCTCTCTGTTGTTATCCCTCTCCTTCACCCCCTGCCTCTGTTATTATCCCTCTCCTTCACCCCCTGCCTCCTGTTATTATCCCCTCCTTCACCCCCCTGCCTCTCTGTTATGATCCCTCCTTCACCCCCTGCCTCTGTTATTATCCCTCTCCTTCACCCCTGCCTCTGTTATTATCCATCTCCTTCACCCCCTGCCTCTCTGTTATTATCCCTCTCCTTCACCCCCTGCCTCTCTGTTATTATCCCTCTCCTTCACCCCCTGCCTCTCTGTTATTATCCCTCTCCTTCACCCCCTGCCTCTCTGTTATTATCCCTCTCCTTCACCCCCTGCCTCTCTGTTATTATCCCTCTCCTTCACCCCCGCCTCTCTGTTATTATCCATCTCCTTCACCCCCCCTCTCTGTTATTATCCCTCTCCTTCACCCCCCCGCCTCTCTGTTATTATCCATCTCCTTCACCCCCCGCCTCTCTGTTATTATCCCTCTCCTTCACCCCCTGCCTCTCTGTTGTTATCCCTCTCCTTCACCCCCGCCTCTCTGTTGTTATCCCTCTCCTTCACCCCCGCCTCTCTGTTGTTATCCCTCTCCTTCACCCCCGCCTCTCTGTTGTTATCCCTCTCCTTCACCCCCTGCCTCTCTGTTATTATCCCTCCTTCACCCCCTGCCTCTCTGTTATTATCCCTCTCCTTCACCCCTGCCTCTCTGTTATTATCCCTCTCCTTCACCCCTGCCTCTCTGTTATTATCCCTCTCCTTCACCCCCTGCCTCTCTGTTGTTATCCCTCTCCTTCACCCCTGCCTCTCTGTTATTATCCCTCTCCTTCACCCCCTGCCTCCCTGTTATTATCCTCTCCTTCACCCCCTGCCTCTCTGTTATTAACCCTCTCCTTCACCCCCTGCCTCTGTTATTATCCCTCTCCTTCACCCCCTGCCTCTGTTATTATCCCTCTCCTTCACCCCCCTGCTCTGTTATTATCCCTCTCCTTCACCCCTGCCTCTCTGTTATTATCCCTCTCATTCACCCCTGCCTCTCTGTTATTATCCCTCTCATTCACCCCCTGCCTCTCTGTTATTATCCTCTCCTTCACCCCCTGCCTCTCTGTTATTATCCCTCTCCTTCACCCCCTGCCTCTCTGTTATTATCCCTCTCCTTCACCCCCTGCCTCTCTGTTATTATCCATCTCCTTCACCCCCTGCCTCCCTTTGTCTCTCTCTCTCTCTGTGTCTCTCTTGCTCTTTCACACCCACTCACCTATTGTGTTTCCCCTCCCCTCCACAGTGGATCAACAGTCGTACCCTGGTGGTGATGGACAGTGGGGGAGAAGCTGCGTGTGGTGGACCGACCCAGCCAGGAGGAGCTGGAGAGCTTGACGTGGCTGAGGTGCAGCTGGTCTACAACAGCAGCCATTTTAAATCGCTGGCAACGGGGAAACGTCAGTCAGGCACTGGTGAGGGTCAGGGGTCAGGGTCAGATGTCAGAGGTGACGGTAGAGAAGTTGCGGTGGGTAGGATAGATAGTGAGGGTTGAGAAGTAATGCTTGGGAAGTGGTAGGGGTGATAGGGCATGGAAAAGGGGTCATAGGTCAGTAGCTGTAGAGGGGAAGGCATCACCTAGCACTGGCAAATGTCACAGGTGAGGTCAGTGGTGGTAGAGGGTGTCAGGTAATTTTTATGGGTCAAAGGTTAAGGGTTATGGAACAGGGTCAGACAGTACAGGACTAGGCTGGCGAGTGGGAAAAGGTTGCACAAGATAATTTCTCCCCTGAAGAATCTGTCTCCGTTACCTCAACTACTAAACACCAAACTGTTGAAACCAGCTGGGAAGGTTACAAACCATTACCTGGAATGAAACCTTTAATCACCAGTCTACCTGTTGTAGAGCAGCTGGCTCTGTCCAATCACACAGGACCAACGTCCTCGTCACTGGATCAGAAGCAGCCAGAGAGGAGAGCGTCTCTTCAGGGGACTGAAGCTGTTCAATCAAGGAGCAGGGGGTCACCAGTGATTCCCTCTCACCTGTCTCCCATACCTCTACATGGAGTCATTCAGGGGCGTCACCAGTGATTCCCTCCCACCTGTCTCCCATACCTCTACATGGAGTCATTCAGAGGGGTCACCAGTGATTCCCTCTCACCTGTCTCCCATACCTCTACATGGAGTCATTCAGAGGGGTCACCAGTGATTCCTCCCACCTGTCTCCCATACCTCTACATGGAGTCATTCAGAGGGGTCACCAGTGATTCCCTCCCACCTGTCTCCCATACCTCTACATGGAGTCATTCAGAGGGGTCACCAGTGATTCCCTCTCACCTGTCTCCCATACCTCTACATGGAGTCATTCAGAGGGTCACCAGTGATTCCCTCCCACCTGTCTCCCATACCTCTACATGGAGTCATTCAGAGGGGTCACCAGTGATTCCCTCCCACCTGTCTCCCATACCTCTACATGGAGTCATTCAGAGGGGTCACCAGTGATTCCCTCCCACCTGTCTCCCATACCTCTACATGGAGTCATTCAGGGGGTCACCAGTGATTCCCTCTCACCTGTCTCCCATACCTCTACATGGAGTCATTCAGGGGGTCACCAGTGATTCCCTCCCACCTGTCTCCCATACCTCTACATGGAGTCATTCAGAGGGGTCACCAGTGATTCCCTCCCACCTGTCTCCCATACCTCTACATGGAGTCATTCAGAGGGGTCACCAGTGATTCCCTCTCACCTGTCTCCCATACCTCTACATGGAGTCATTCAGAGGGGTCACCAGTGATTCCCTCTCACCTGTCTCCCATACCTCTACATGGAGTCATTCAGAGTCAACATAACCATGATGCTTCGGATCTTCCTGAAATAATCATTGAATCCGTACGAAGGTCTTGTTCAGGATTCTTGGCATATATTTGCCACATTTGTATCTAAAAGTATTATTGAGAAATAGCAGTCATGGTTGATTTTCACTCTGAATAACAGTGTCCTGGCCTTTGACCTCTGCTCTCCAGACTAACAGTGTTGTGTTTTAGGCCCTAGTAGGAGAGAAGGCCTGCTACCAGTCTGTCTGCAGCTACGCAGGACAGATGGTGTTACTGGGACCAAGGTAGGTGTGTGTGGTGTGTGTGTGTGTGTGTGGTGTGTGTGTGTGTGTGTGTGTGTGTGTGTGTGTGTGTGTGTGTGTGTGTGTGTGTCTGTGTCTGTGTCTCTGTGTGGTGTCTGTGTCTCTGTGTGGTGTCTGTGTCTCTGTGTGGTGTCTGTGTCTCTGTGTGTGTGTGGTGTCTGTGTCTCTGTGTGTGTGTGTGGTGTCTGTGTCTCTGTGTGTGTGTGTGTGGTGTCTGTGTCTCTGTGTGTGTGTGTGGTGTCTGTGTCTCTGTGTGTGTGTGTGGTGTATGTGTCTCTGTGTGTGTGTGGTGTCTGTGTCTCTGTGTGTGTGTGGTGTCTGTGTGTGTGTGTGTGGTGTCTCTGTGTGTGTGTGTGTGGTGTCTGTGTCTGTGTGTGTGTGTGGTCTCTGTGTGTCTGTGTCTGTGTGTGTGTGTGGTGTCTGTGTCTCTGTGTGTGTGTGTGGTGTCTGTGTCTCTGTGTGTGTGTGGTGTCTGTGTCTCTGTGTGTGTGTGTGTGTGTGTGTGTGGTATCTGTGTGTGTGTGTGTGGTGTCTGTGTGTCTGTGTCTGTGTCTCTGTGTGTCTGTGTGTGTGTGGTGTCTGTGTCTCTGTGTGTGTGTGTGTGTGTGGTGTCTGTGTCTCTGTGTGTGTGTGTGTGGTGTCTGTGTCTCTGTGTGTGTGTGTGTGTGTGTGTGTGTGTGTGTGGTGTCTGTGTCTCTGTGTGTGTGTGGTGTCTGTGTCTCTGTGTGTGTGTGGTGTCTGTGTGTGTGTGTGTGTGTGTGTGGTGTCTGTGTGTGTGTGTGTGTGTGTGTGTGTGGTGTCTGTGTCTGTGTGTGTGTGTGTGTGGTGTCTGTGTGTGTGTGTGTGGTCTCTGTGTGTCTGTGTCTGTGTGTGTGTGTGGTGTCTGTGTCTCTGTGTGTGTGTGTGTGGTGTCTGTGTCTCTGTGTGTGTGTGTGGTGTCTGTGTCTCTGTGTGTGTGTGTGGTGTCTGTGTCTCTGTGTGTGTGTGTGGTGTCTGTGTCTCTGTGTGTGTGTGGTGTCTGTGTCTCTGTGTGTGTGGTGTCTGTGTCTGTGTGTGTGTGTGTGTGTGTGTGTGTGTGTGGTGTCTGTGTGTCTGTGTCTGTGTCTCTGTGTGTCTGTGTGTGGTCTCTGTGTGTGTGTGTGTGTGGTGTCTGTGTGTCTGTGTGTGGTCTCTGTGTGTGTGTGTGTGTGTGGTGTCTGTGTCTCTGTGTGTGTGTGGTGTCTGTGTCTCTGTGTGTGTGTGTGGTGTCTGTGTCTCTGTGTGTGTGTGTGTGTGTGTGTGTGTGTGTGTGTGTGTGTACGTGTACAGTTGAAGTAGAAACACAAGCGTTGTCTAATTGAGTCCTTCTCTTCCAGTCAGCCCACATCCTGACTCTGAGGAACTGGAGGGAGGTAAGTTTGTCTCTGACTTGCCACCATACCAGTCTAAAACTAAAGGTTATCGATTATATCATTCTACCTGTGTGTCTCTGAGGGAATTTAATGGACCTATGTGTCTCTCTGAGGGGTTTAATGGACCTGTGTGTCTCTCTGAGGGGGATTTAATGGACCTGTCTCTCTGAGGGGGATTTAATGGACCTGTGTGTCTCTGAGGGGGATTTAATGGACCTGTGTGTCTCTGAGGGGGATTTAATGGACCTGTGTCTCTGAGGGGGATTTAATGGACCTGTGTGTCTCTGAGGGGGATTTAATGGACCTGTCTCTCTGAGGGGGATTTAATGGACCTGTGTCTCTCTGAGGGGGATTTAATGGACCTGTGTGTCTGAGGGGGATTTAATGGACCTGTGTCTCTGAGGGGGATTTAATGGACCTGTGTCTCTCTGAGGGGGATTTAATGGACCTGTCTCTCTGAGGGGGATTTAATGGACCTGTCTCTCTGAGGGGGATTTAATGGACCTGTCTCTCTGAGGGGGATTTAATGGACCTGTCTCTCTGAGGGGGATTTAATGGACCTGTGTGTCTCTCTGAGGGGGATTTAATGGACCTGTGTGTCTCCCTGAGGGGGATTTAATGGACCTATGTGTCTCTGAGGGGGATTTAATGGACCTGTCTCTCTGAGGGGGAGTTAATGGACCTGTGTGTCTCTCTGAGGGGGATTTAATGGACCTATGTGTCTCTGAGGGGGATTTAATGGACCTGTCTCTCTGAGGGGGATTTAATGGACCTGTGTGTCTCTCTGAGGGGGATTTAATGGACCTATGTGTCTCTGAGGGGATTTAATGGACCTGTGTGTCTCTGAGGGGATTTAATGGACCTGTGTGTCTCTGAGGGGGATTTAATGGACATGTGTGTCTCTGAGGGGGATTTAATGGACCTGTGTGTCTCTGAGGGGGATTTAATGGACCTGTGTGTCTCTGAGGGGGATTTAATGGACCTGTGTGTCTCTGAGGGGATTTAATGGACCTATGTGTCTCTGAGGGGGATTTAATGGACCTATGTGTCTCTGAGGGGATTTAATGGACCTGTGTGTCTCTGAGGGGATTTAATGGACCTGTGTGTCTCTGAGGGGATTTAATGGACCTGTGTGTCTCTGAGGGAGATTTAATGGACCTGTGTGTCTCTGAGGGGATTTAATGGACCTGTGTCTCTGAGGGGGTTTAATGGACCTGTCTCTCTGAGGGGGTTTAATGGACCTGTCTCTCTGAGGGGGATTTAATGGACCAGTGTGTCTCTGAGGGAGATTTAATGGACCTGTCACTCTGAGGGGATTTAATGGACCTGTGTCTCTGAGGGGATTTAATGGACCTGTGTCTCTGAGGGGATTTAATGGACCTGTGTCTCTGAGGGGATTTAATGGACCTGTCTCTCTGAGGGGATTTAATGGACCTGTGTCTCTGAGGGGATTTAATGGACCTGTGTCTCTGAGGGGATTTAATGGACCTGTGTGTCTGAGGGGGATTTAATGGACCTGTGCTGCTGGAGACATTCACTGCTCTAACTCTTTCTCTCTCTCTCACACAGCGGGTGGACTGTCTGTTGAAACAGGAACGTTTTGTTGAGGCTCTGTCCTTGGCCTGGTCCTTCCATGAGGGCACTGCCAAGGCTGTACTGGGTGAATAGTCTCCTCTTCCTCTCCTCCTCCCCTCCCTCTCCCTTTCCCTCCTCTTCCGCTCCTCTCCCTCTCCTCCTCCTCTCCTCTCCTCCTCCATTCCCCTCCTCTCCCTCTCGCTCTCCTCCCTCTCCCTCTCCCTCTCCTCCTCCTCCTCCTCCCCTCCCTCTCCCTTTCCCCTCCTCTTCCGCTCCTCTCCCTCTCCTCCTCCTCTCCCTCTCCTCCTCCATTCCCCTCCTCTCCCTCTCCTCCTCCATTCCCCTCCTCTCCCTCTCGCTCTCCTCCTCCTCTCCTCTCTCCCTCTCGCTCTCCCTCTCCTCTCCTCTCCCCCTCCACTCCTCTCTTAGGGCTGGTTTATACTTTGTCTATTAACATGTCTATAGACAATTAGAATGCGAGTGTCTCTGGTCAGAACAACATTTAATTTATACTCCGGTGGAATGTCTGTAGCCCGTCGCTGCGTCCGTTGTCATGGTTACCTGACTGAGACCGCGACGACACACTCAACAACCGTAAACTATTTTCTGTAATTTAGCTCGCCATTAACGTGTAAATAATGGCCTTGTTGTGAGTTTATTTAGCTGTAATAATGAATATAAGTTAGCTTGTCAGCTATGACATGGTCATTATTTGAACGGGCTAGCCAGCTAACCTAGCTAACAATCTAGAAACCAATCAAAAACATTGTTAAGAAAGTTGTTTTAAGTTGCCTGGTTTTCTGGATTGACATCTACTAAAATTAATGTATAAACGGATGGGTTTATTGGTGTTTAAAAATTCAGCTTTTATGCTATTTTGGAGGCAGGGCGGCCTGTCGTTATTGTCTTAATACTTGTTCACAACGACAAGTTTGATATCGGACATCAATAGAAGGTCACTATGATGTCACTGCTACAGTTGTCATACCAACTGAAAACCAGCTCCAGAAGCTCTGAGATCTACTGTGTGGAACTTCCGCCTGGCCTCTTCTGTACTATAAAGGACAGGTGTT
>NW_026283891.1:20000-21428 GCF_023373465.1 Oncorhynchus keta
AAGGCACTGTATCTCAGGAAGATCTTTCTTTATCTCTTTGGGCTCCCGAGTAGAGCAGAGGTCTAAGGCACTGTATCTCAGGAAGATCTTTCTTTATCTCTTTGGGCTCCCGAGTAGAGCAGAGGTCTAAGGCACTGTATCTCAGGAAGATCTTTCTTTGTCTCTTTGGGCTCCCGAGTAGAGCAGAGGTCTAAGGCACTGTATCTCAGGAAGATCTTTCTTTGTCTCTTTGGGCTCCCGAGTAGAGCAGAGGTCTAAGGCACTGTATCTCAGGAAGATCTTTCTTTGTCTCTTTGGGCTCCCGAGTAGAGCAGAGGTCTAAGGCACTGTATCTCAGGAAGATCTTTCTTTATCTCTTTGGGCTCCCGAGTAGAGCAGAGGTCTAAGGCACTGTATCTCAGGAAGATCTTTCTTTATCTCTTTGGGCTCCCGAGTAGAGCAGAGGTCTAAGGCACTGTATCTCAGGAAGATCTTTCTTTATCTCTTTGGGCTCCCGAGTAGAGCAGAGGTCTAAGGCACTGTATCTCAGGAAGATCTTTCTTTATCTCTTTGGGCTCCCGAGTAGAGCAGAGGTCTAAGGCACTGTATCTCAGGAAGATCTTTCTTTATCTCTTTGGGCTCCCGAGTAGAGCAGAGGTCTAAGGCACTGTATCTCAGGAAGATCTTTCTTTATCTCTTTGGGCTCCCGAGTAGAGCAGAGGAGCAGCCCCTTCATCAACATATGTGAAAATGCCTAGTTTCTATGTTTTGTAGTAAAGAAAAATGGAGGAAGATGAGTGTTTCCAATGACATCATCGGTGTGCATCATGTGATTTTAACCAATCTGGAGTAGGCATTTCCTACTAATTGGTTGTTTTACTACAAAACATAGAAACTAGGCATTTTCACATATGTTGATGTTGGGGTGGTGCTGGAGAGCTGATGAATATAAAACGGAATAATTTTGAAATATCCCTTGAAGAGAACCCCAGCCACACAAAATAAGGATCACTCAGCGCATATGAAACTAACTGCATTAAAAATGACAAACAAACGATAAACAAAGGGAGTCAATCCGCTGTGTGAACGTGCTTTCAGTCAGTTTGTTCCTGTGTGAACGTGCTTTCAGTTTGTTCCTGTGTGAACGTGCTTTCAGTCTGTTTGTTCCTGTGTGAACGTGCTTTCAGTCAGTTTGTTCCTGTGTGAACGTGCTTTCAGTCTGTTTGTTCCCGTGTGAACGTGCTTTCAGTTTGTTCCTGTGTGAACGTGCTTTCAGTTTGTTCCTGTGTGAACGTGCTTTCAGTTTGTTCCTGTGTGAACGTGCTTTCAGTTTGTTCCTGTGTGAACGTGCTTTCAGTTTGTTCCTGTGTGAACGTGCTTTCAGTTTGTTCCTGTGTGAACGTGCTTTCAGTTTGTTCCTGTGTGAACGTGCTTTCAGTTTGTTCCTGT
>NW_026283892.1:0-3189 GCF_023373465.1 Oncorhynchus keta
TAAACCATGTGGCACAGACAGGGCTCACACGCTAAACCATGTGGCACAGACAGGGTTCACACGCTAAACCATGTGGCACAGACAGGGCTCACACACTAAACCATGTGGCACAGACAGGGCTCACACACTAAACCATGTGGCACAGACAGGGTTCACACACTAAACCATGTGGCACAGACAGGGCTCACACACTAAACCATGTGGCACAGACAGGGCTCACACACTAAACCATGTGGCACAGACAGGGCTCACACACTAAACCATGTGGCACAGACAGGGCTCACACACTAAACCATGTGGCACAGACAGGGCTCACACACTAAACCATGTGGCACAGACAGGGCTCACACACTAAACCATGTGGCACAGACAGGGCTCACACACTAAACCATGTGGCACAGACCGGGCTCACACACTAAACCATGTGGCACAGACAGGGCTCACACACTAAACCATGTGGCACAGACAGGGCTCACACACTAAACCATGTGGCACAGACAGGGCTCACACACTAAACCATGTGGCACAGACAGGGCTCACACACTAAACCATGTGGCACAGACAGGGCTCACACACTAAACCATGTGGCACAGACAGGGCTCACACACTAAACCATGTGGCACAGACAGGGCTCACACACTAAACCATGTGGCACAGACAGGGCTCACACACTAAACCAGTGGCACAGACAGGGTTCACACACTAAACCATGTGGCACAGACAGGGCTCACACACTAAACCATGTGGCACAGACAGGGCTCACACACTAAACCATGTGGCACAGACAGGGCTCACACACTAAACCATGTGGCACAGACAGGGCTCACACACTAAACCATGTGGCACAGACAGGGCTCACACACTAAACCATGTGGCACAGACAGGGCTCACACACTAAACCATGTGGCACAGACAGGGCTCACACACTAAACCATGTGGCACAGACAGGGCTCACACACTAAACCATGTGGCACAGACAGGGCTCACACACTAAACCATGTGGCACAGACAGGGCTCACACACTAAACCATGTGGCACAGACAGGGCTCACACACTAAACCATGTGGCACAGACAGGGCTCACACACTAAACCATGTGGCACAGACCGGGCTCACACACTAAACCATGTGGCACAGACAGGGCTCACACACTAAACCATGTGGCACAGACAGGGTTCACACACTAAACCATGTGGCACAGACAGGGCTCACACACTAAACCATGTGGCACAGACAGGGCTCACACACTAAACCATGTGGCACAGACAGGGCTCACACACTAAACCATGTGGCACAGACAGGGCTCACACACTAAACCATGTGGCACAGACAGGGCTCACACACTAAACCATGTGGCACAGACAGGGCTCACACACTAAACCATGTGGCACAGACAGGGCTCACACACTAAACCATGTGGCACAGACAGGGCTCACACACTAAACCATGTGGCACAGACAGGGCTCACACACTAAACCATGTGGCACAGACAGGGCTCACACTCTAAACCATGTGGCACAGACAGGGCTCACACACTAAACCATGTGGCACAGACAGGGCTCACACACTAAACCATGTGGCACAGACAGGGCTCACACACTAAACCATGTGGCACAGACAGGGCTCACACACTAAACCATGTGGCACAGACAGGGCTCACACACTAAACCATGTGGCACAGACAGGGCTCACACACTAAACCATGTGGCACAGACCGGGCTCACACACTAAACCATGTGGCACAGACCGGGCTCACACACTAAACCATGTGGCACAGACAGGGCTCACACACTAAACCATGTGGCACAGACAGGGCTCACACACTAAACCATGTGGCACAGACAGGGCTCACACACTAAACCATGTGGCACAGACAGGGCTCACACACTAAACCATGTGGCACAGACAGGGCTCACACACTAAACCATGTGGCACAGACAGGGCTCACACACTAAACCATGTGGCACAGACAGGGCTCACACACTAAACCATGTGGCACAGACAGGGCTCACACACTAAACCATGTGGCACAGACAGGGTTCACACACTAAACCATGTGGCACAGACAGGGCTCACACACTAAACCATGTGGCACAGACAGGGCTCACACACTAAACCATGTGGCACAGACAGGGCTCACACGCTAAACCATGTGGCACAGACAGGGCTCACACACTAAACCATGTGGCACAGACAGGGCTCACACACTAAACCATGTGGCACAGACCGGGCTCACACGCTAAACCATGTGGCACAGACAGGGCTCACACACTAAACCATGTGGCACAGACAGGGCTCACACACTAAACCATGTGGCACAGACAGGGCTCACACTAAACCATGTGGCACAGACAGGGCTCACACACTAAACCATGTGGCACAGACAGGGCTCACACACTAAACCATGTGGCACAGACAGGGCTCACACACTAAACCATGTGGCACAGACAGGGCTCACACACTAAACCATGTGGCACAGACCGGGCTCACACACACTAAACCATGTGGCACAGACAGGGCTCACACACTAAACCATGTGGCACAGACAGGGCTCACACACTAAACCATGTGGCACAGACAGGGCTCACACACTAAACCATGTGGCACAGACAGGGCTCACACACTAAACCATGTGGCACAGACAGGGCTCACACACTAAACCATGTGGCACAGACAGGGCTCACACACTAAACCATGTGGCACAGACAGGGCTCACACACTAAACCATGTGGCACAGACAGGGCTCCACACACTAAACCATGTGGCACAGACAGGGCTCACACACTAAACCATGTGGCACAGACCGGGCTCACACACTAAACCATGTGGCACAGACAGGGCTCACACACTAAACCATGTGGCACAGACAGGGCTCACACGCTAAACCATGTGGCACAGACAGGGCTCACACGCTAAACCATGTGGCACAGACAGGGCTCACACACTAAACCATGTGGCACAGACAGGGTTCACACACTAAACCATGTGGCACAGACAGGGGCTCACACACTAAACCATGTGGCACAGACAGGGCTCACACACTAAACCATGTGGCACAGACAGGGTTCACACACTAAACCATGTGGCACAGACAGGGCTCACACACTAAACCATGTGGCACCAGACAGGGCTCACACACTAAACCATGTGGCACAGACAGGGCTCACACGCTAAACCATGTGGCACAGAC
>NW_026283893.1:0-8033 GCF_023373465.1 Oncorhynchus keta
TAATTATTCAAATGAACTGCCAATATGCCAACATTCCTTTCAAACAATGCAGTCAACCTACAGCCAGAGACTGGCTGAAATCAGTTGATGATAGGACTTAGACAAGTTGCAACAAGTACTGATTGTATCATATAATAGCACTCACAGCATTCCAAGAAAACACAAATTGAGACATTAATGGTCTGATTACATATATTTTAGAGGCTATATTGACAGACGTGGAAAAAGTTACCAGTTGTCATACTTGAGTAAAAGTTAAGATGCTTTAATAGAAAATGACTCAAGTGAAAGTCACCCAGTATAAATATACTTAAGTATCATATAGTAAATGTAATTGCAAAAATATACTAAAGTATCAAAAGTGAAAGTATAAATCATTTCAAATTCCTTACATCAAAACCAGCCGTTTTGCTGACAGCCATTTTGCAATGGCTTTAGTCATCAACATAGCAAGAACATAGCAAGAGGGCAATATTTTATTAATGTAGTATAGTATAGTAGCTTTCCCTTGGAATTGTTTATTCATGTAGTATAGTGTGTAGTAGCTTTCACCTGGAATTGTTTAATAATGCCTGAGAAGAAAACACTTTTTGACCCAAATGATCTAGTACAATAAAAGTATAATAAAACATATTCAAAGATGATGATAAATTAAATGACATTGTGAATGAATAAGCCTTTTCATACGTTATAATTATTAGTATTTTTTAAATTTTACTAGGCAAGTCAGTTAAGAACAAATTCTTATTTTCAATGACAGCCGAGGAACAGTGGGTTAACTGCCTGTTCAGGGGTAGAATGACAGAGTTGTACCTTGTCAGCTCAAGGATTCGAACTTGCAACCTTTCGGTTACTAGTCCAACGCTCTAACCACTAGGCTACCCTGCCGCCCCATAAAATAGTATCATAGTGTCAGTTATAGTCTGTTTTAGGAACAGCTACCTAAAATATTTCACCTTCTTTATTACCTTACCAAACATATCATGACATTAGTGAGAGTCAAAATCTATCAAATGTGGGATTGTCTAAACATTTGGGCCATTGAAACAGTGTGCACCCCTCCTATAGAAAAGGGGAGAAGGCCTATGTAAAGGGCATTTTGTTTAGCTTCCACAAATATATATACATATTTTTTTACTTACTTTAGGTTTAAGGAAGTGTGTAGGTCCCATTATTTATCATAGTGCTGGGAAGGTTACGTTGCAGTGATATAAATGGATGTGATGCTGCTGCTGACCACCAGAGGGAGTCCAATACAAGTTTATTTGACAGGACCATTTTTTTAACCTTTATTTAGCTTGGCAAGTCAGTTAAGAGCAAATTCTTATTTTCAATGATGGCCTGGGAACAGAATGACAGAATTTTCCTTGTCAGCTCGGGGATTCGATCTTGCAACGTTTTGCTAGTCCATCGCTCTAACCACTAGGCTACCTGCCGCCCCAATGGTCCTAGGAAGGTCTGGATCGCTAGATTGCTGTCCAGACTTCAACTGTCCAGTCTGCAAACCAGACTTCACAATGTTCTAAATTGTTTAAATTACTAATATACATCATTTACAAACAAAGCATTTGTGTTTAGTGAGTCCGCCAGATCAGAGGCAGTAGGGGTGACCAGGGATGTTCTCTGTTTAGTGAGTCCTCCAGATCAGAGGCAGTAGGGGTGACCAGGGATGTTCTCTGTTTAGTGAGTCCGCCAGATCAGAGGCAGTAGGGATGACCAGGGATGTTCTCTGTTTAGTGAGTCCTCCAGATCAGAGGCAGTAGGGGTGACCAGGGATGTTCTCTGTTTAGTGAGTCCGCCAGATCAGAGGCAGTAGGGATGACCAGGGATGTTCTCTGTTTAGTGAGTCCTCCAGATCAGAGGCAGTAAGGAGGACCAGGGATGTTCTCTGTTTAGTGAGTCCTCCAGATCAGAGGCAGAAGGGAGGACCAGGGATGTTCTCTGTTTAGTGAGTCCTCCAGATCAGAGGCAGTAGGGGTAACCAGGGATGTTCTCTGTTTAGTGAGTCCGCCAGATCAGAGGCAGTAGGGGTGACCAGGGATGTTCTCTGTTTAGTGAGTCCTCCAGATCAGAGGCAGTAGGGGTGACCAGGGATGTTCTCTGTTTAGTGAGTCCGCCAGATCAGAGGCAGTAGGGATGACCAGGGATGTTCTCTGTTTAGTGAGTCCTCCAGATCAGAGGCAGTAGGGGTGACCAGGGATGTTCTCTGTTTAGTGAGTCCGCCAGATCAGAGGCAGTAGGGATGACCAGGGATGTTCTCTGTTTAGTGAGTCCTCCAGATCAGAGGCAGTAAGGAGGACCAGGGATGTTCTCTGTTTAGTGAGTCCTCCAGATCAGAGGCAGAAGGGAGGACCAGGGATGTTCTCTGTTTAGTGAGTCCTCCAGATCAGAGGCAGTAGGGGTGACCATGGATGTTCTCTGTTTAGTGAGTCCGCCAGATCATAGGCAGTAGGGATGACCAGGGATGTTCTCTGTTTAGTGAGTCCTCCAGATCAGAGGCAGTAGGGGTGACCAGGGATGTTCTCTGTTTAGTGAGTCCTCCAGATCATAGGCAGTAGGGATGACCAGGGATGTTCTCTGTTTAGTGAGTCCTCCAGATCAGAGGCAGTAGGGGTGACCAGGGATGTTCTCTGTTTAGTGAGTCCTCCAGATCATAGGCAGTAGGGATGACCAGGGATGTTCTCTGGGTTTAGTGAGTCCTCCAGATCATAGGCAGTCCCAGGATGACCAGGGATGTTCTCTGTTTAGTGAGTCCTCCAGATCATAGGCAGTAGGGATGACCAGGGATGTTCTCTGTTTAGTGAGTCCTCCAGATCAGAGGCAGTAGGGATGACCAGGGATGTTCTCTGTTTAGTGAGTCCTCCAGATCAGAGGCAGTAGGGATGACCAGGGATGTTCTCTGTTTAGTGAGTCCTCCAGATCAGAGGCAGTAGGGATGACCAGGGATGTTCTCTGTTTAGTGAGTCCTCCAGATCAGAGGCAGTAGGGGTGACCAGGGATGTTCTCTGTTTAGTGAGTCCTCCAGATCAGAGGCAGTAGGGGTGACCAGGGATGTTCTCTGTTGAGTGAGTCCTCCAGATCAGAGGCAGTAGGGGTGACCAGGATGTTCTCTGTTTAGTGAGTCCTCCAGATCAGAGGCAGTAGGGGTGACCAGGGATGCTCTCTGTTTAGTGAGTCCTCCAGATCAGAGGCAGTAGGGGTGACCAGGGATGTTTTCTGTTTAGTGAGTCCTCCAGATCAGAGGCAGTAGGGGTGACCAGGGATGTTCTCTGTTTAGTGAGTCCTCCAGATCAGAGGCAGTAGGGGTGACCAGGGATGTTCTCTGTTTAGTGAGTCCTCCAGATCAGAGCAGTAGGGGTGACCATGGATGTTCTCTGTTTAGTGAGTCCGCCAGATCATAGGCAGTAGGGATGACAGGGATGTTCTCTGTTTAGTGAGTCCTCCAGATCAGAGGCAGTAGGGGTGACCAGGGATGTTCTCTGTTTAGTGAGTCCTCCAGATCATAGGCAGTAGGGATGACCAGGGATGTTCTCTGTTTAGTGAGTCCTCCAGATCAGAGGCAGTAGGGGTGACCAGGGATGTTCTCTGTTTAGTGAGTCCTCCAGATCATAGGCAGTAGGGATGACCAGGGATGTTCTCTGTTTAGTGAGTCCTCCAGATCATAGGCAGTCGGGATGACCAGGGATGTTCTCTGTTTAGTGAGTCCTCCAGATCATAGGCAGTAGGGATGACCAGGGATGTTCTCTGTTTAGTGAGTCCTCCAGATCAGAGGCAGTAGGGATGACCAGGGATGTTCTCTGTTTAGTGAGTCCTCCAGATCAGAGGCAGTAGGGATGACCAGGGATGTTCTCTGTTTAGTGAGTCCTCCAGATCAGAGGCAGTAGGGATGACCAGGGATGTTCTCTGTTTAGTGAGTCCTCCAGATCAGAGGCAGTAGGGGTGACCAGGGATGTTCTCTGTTTAGTGAGTCCTCCAGATCAGAGGCAGTAGGGGTGACCAGGGATGTTCTCTGTTTAGTGAGTCCTCCAGATCAGAGGCAGTAGGGGTGACCAGGGATGTTCTCTGTTTAGTGAGTCCTCCAGATCAGAGGCAGTAGGGGTGACCAGGGATGCTCTCTGTTTAGTGAGTCCTCCAGATCAGAGGCAGTAGGGGTGACCAGGGATGTTTTCTGTTTAGTGAGTCCTCCAGATCAGAGGCAGTAGGGGTGACCAGGGATGTTCTCTGTTTAGTGAGTCCTCCAGATCAGAGGCAGTAGGGGTGACCAGGGATGTTCTCTGTTTAGTGAGTCCTCCAGATCAGAGGCAGTAGGGGTGACCAGGGATGTTCTCTGTTTAGTGAGTCCTCCAGATCAGAGGCAGTAGGGGTGACCATGGATGTTCTCTGTTTAGTGAGTCCTCCAGATCAGAGGCAGTAGGGATGACCAGGGATGTTCTCTGTTTAGTGAGTCCTCCAGATCAGAGGCAGTAGGGATGACCAGGGATGTTCTCTGTTTAGTGAGTCCTTCAGATCAGAGGCAGTAGGGATGACCAGGGATGTTCTCTGTTTAGTGAGTCCTTCAGATCAGAGGCAGTAGGGATGACCAGGGATGTTCTCTGTTTAGTGAGTCCTCCAGATCAGAGGCAGTAGGGATGACCAGGGATGTTCTCTGTTTAGTGAGTCCTCCAGATCAGAGGCAGTAGGGATGACCAGGGATGTTCTCTGTTTAGTGAGTCCTCCAGATCAGAGGCAGTAGGGATGACCAGGGATGTTCTCTGTTTAGTGAGTCCTCCAGATCAGAGGCAGTAGGGAGGACCAGGGATGTTCTCTGTTTAGTGAGTCCTCCAGATCAGAGGCAGTAGGGAGGACCAGGGATGTTCTCTGTTTAGTGAGTCCTCCAGATCAGAGGCAGTAGGGGTGACCAGGGATGTTCTCTTGATAAGTGTGTAAATTGGACCATTTTCCTGTCATTTTGCGTGTCAGGGAAAATGTATGGCTAGAAAAGTACATTATTTGATTTAGAAATGTAGTGAAGTTGTGCCACCAGAGACTCTGGGTTCGAGGGGCGAGTAGATGCCTACTGGAGAACTTATTTGTATTGCTTTTAATCTTTTTAATGAATTTATCTTAACACTTTGTTCTAGCTAGCTATTTGTGTAGGTAGCTATCAAGTAAACCCAATGATAATAGTAACTAGATTCCCGCCCATGGGGCGGCGCACAATTGGCCTAGCGTCGTCCGGGTTAGGGAGGGTTTGGCCGGTAGGGATATCCTTGTCTCATCGCGCACTAGTGACTCCTGTGGCGGGCCGGGTGCAGTGCACGATAACCAGGTCCCTAGGGGTATGGTGTTTCCTTCGACACATTGGTGCTGCTGGCTTCCGGGTTGGATGCGCGCTGTTGTTTCAGAGGACGCATGGCTCTCGACCTTCGCCTCTCCTGAGTCCGTGCGGGAGTTGTAGCGATGAGACAAGGCAGTAACGACTAACAATTGGATACCACGAAATTGGGGAGAAAAAGGGGGTTAAAAAATAAGAAATGTAGTGAAGTTGTAGAAAATATAAAAAGTAATGTGCAAATACCCCAAAAAACTACTATTTTCACTTAAGTACTTTACAACACTGGCTATTAATACAGACAATTTGTATAAACCCTTATAAACTATCTTTGTATATGACAATATTTTAGGTTGACAATAAGTATATTACACAATTTCTGATATATCACATGCCTTTCTTTTATTTTCCCACATAAGTAAAATCAGGAATCTACTGCCAGTCATTCCAATTAGACTGGTTTGAAGTTCTCCCTGTCCAATATTGCTTCCATTTTCACCCCATTCTGGACCTTTGAGGATTTATGACATGGCCCCTCTAGTAATTTAATTGGATCTCTATGGTGCTACCAAGGTGACCTTTTGTGTTTCTGGACAGCTGCAGGTTGCTATGGTTACTAGATTGTTCATGTAGCATGAATGTGACAATAACAAGGTCGCTAGGGTAACTTGATTGATGATGTAACATGCAGTAATTGTACATGTGCATTGAAAGAGTGTGACAAGTACAACGCTAGGAGACCACAAGGACTGAGGAAGGTGTACATACAAGGGTGTATATATGAACAGCATTGATCAGTACATATCCAGTGCCTTGTAAAAGTATTCATCCCCTTGGCGTTTTTCCTATTTTGTTGCATTACAACCTGTAATTTTAATGGATTTTTATTTGGATTTCATGTAATGGACAGACACAAAATAGTCCAAATTGGTGAAGTGAAATGAAAAAAAAATACTTGTTTCAAAACAATTCAACAAAAACTAAATCGGAAAAGTGGTGAGTGCTTATGTATTCACCCCCTCTGCTATGAAGCCCTAAATAAGATCATATGTATTCACCCCCTCTGCTATGAAGCCCTAAATAAGATCATATGTATTCACCCTCTGCTATGAAGCCCTAAATAAGATCATATGTATTCACCCTCTGCTATGAAGCCTAAATAAGATCATGTATTCACCCTCTGCTATGAAGCCCTAAATAAGATCATATGTATTCACCCCTCTGCTATGAAGCCCTAAATAAGATCATATGTATTCACCCCTCTGCTATGAAGCCCTAAATAAGATCATATGTATTCACCCCTCTGCTGAAGCCCTAAATAAGATCATATGTATTCACCCCCTCTGCTATGAAGCCCTAAATAAGATCATATGTATTCACCCCCTCTGCTATGAAGCCTAAATAAGATCATATGTATTCACCCCTCTGCTATGAAGCCCTAAATAAGATCATATGTATTCACCCCTCTGCTATGAAGCCCCTAAATAAGAATGTATTCACCCCTCTGCTATGAAGCCCCTAAATAAGATCATATGTATTCACCCCTCTGCTATGAAGCCCCTAAATAAGATCATATGTATTCACCCCTCTGCTATGAAGCCCCTAAATAAGATCATATGTATTCACCCCCCTCTGCTATGAAGCCCTAAATAAGATCATATGTATTCACCCTCTGCTATGAAGCCCTAAATAAGATCATATGTATTCACCCCTCTGCTATGAAGCCCCTAAATAAGATCATATGTATTCGCCCCTCTGCTATGAAGCCTAAATAAGATCATATGTATTCACCCCCTCCCTGCTATGAAGCCCTAAATAAGATCATATGTATTCACCCCTCTCTGCTATGAAGCCCCTAAATAAGATCATATGTATTCACCCCTTTTACTATGAAGATCATTCACCCCTAAATAAGATCATATGTATTCACCCCTTTGCTATGAAGCCTAAATAAGATCATATGTATTCACCCCCTCTGCTATGAAGCCCCTAAATAAGATCATATGTATTCACCCCTCTGCTATGAAGCCCCTAAATAAGATCATATGTATTCACCCTCTGCTATGAAGCCCCCTAAATAAGATCATATGTATTCACCTCCTCTGCTATGAAGCCCCTAAATAAGATCATCATATGTATTCACTCCTCTGCTATGAAGCCCCTAAATAAGATCATATGTGGTCTACCCCTCTGCTATGAAGCCTCTAAATAAGATCATATGTATTCACCCCTCTGCTATGAAGCCCTAAATAAGATCATATGTATTCACCCCTCTGCTATGAAGCCCTAAATAAGATCATATGTATTCACCCCTCTGCTATGAAGCCCCTAAATAAGATCATATGTATTCACCCCTCTGCTATGAAGCCCTAAATAAGATCATATGTATTCACCCCTCTGCTATGAAGCCCTAAATAAGATCATATGTATTCACCCCTCTGCTATGAAGCCCTAAATAAGATCATATGTATTCACCCCTCTGCTATGAAGCCCCTAAATAAGATCATATGTATTCACCCCTCTGCTATGAAGCCCCTAAATAAGATCATATGTATTCACCCCTCTGCTATGAAGCCCCTAAATAAGATCATATGTATTCACCCTCTTTGTTATGAAGCCCCTAAATAAGATCTGGTGCAACCAACTACCGTCAGAAGTCACATAAAGTCCACCTGTCTGCAATCTAAGTGTCACACGATCTGTCATATGATCTCAGTATATA
>NW_026283894.1:0-5434 GCF_023373465.1 Oncorhynchus keta
GGGTGTCAAACTCATTCGCATCGTGGGCCACATACGGCCTAGGAGATGTCAAGTGGGCCGGACCATTAAAATTATACCATACTCTGCTATAAATAACCAAAATATCATGTCTTTCCTTTGTTTTGGTGTAAAGAAGCACAAAGAACATTAGGAAAATATTGAAATTTAATGAACTATCCTTTTACAAAACATTTCATGAAACACCTCATATTTCCTTAGACAAATGTGCAATTTACTTTTATCATTCACAAATATGCATTGCAACTGATCCCACTGATTGTACAAAGGCACAAAACTTTAATTGGTACTGAAAAATATAGTAATGCACTTTAGATTAAATGAGACTTTTAAAGAAAGGAATTTTTAAACCACTTACACATACGCATATAAAATCTAAATGTAATCCCTGCGTACACCTTACAAACGAAGGAGAGTGATTTTAAATGTGTAATGAAGAAGTGTTCGCCTGTCCTGTAAATCTGTAAACTTCATACATGAAACATACATACATACAATACATACTGAAAATGTGGGTTGTATGAACAGTAAATTCCATCACACACAACTTTTGTTTTGAAGCTGCTGACTAACATTAAAGTGCACATTTTTAAATCACCACAGTAAGGATTCATCTTCACAGAGCTGTATTCTTTCAATGCAAACAGTATCTAAGGCAGCATTTTAAAGGTGTTAGTCTAGTCTGGACTTGTATTTGTACCTGAAACTTGGCATCTTTTGGCCTGTACAAGTGCATCAACGCAGGTGTCATGTCCTGACTAGCTGTCACTTTCAGAATGTCATTTAAGTGCTTGTTTGTGAGCCTTGAACATTTTTGTTTTATTGATATTCATCACTGAGAAAAATTTGTTCACAAAGGTAGGTTGTCCCAAACATGCACAAAATTTTAGCAGCCAGGGCTGTTAATTTGGGGTACCCTGGTAGTAGATACTGATAAAATCAGGGCAGGGTTGCCATTTGCATCTCCCACAAAGTCAGCTTCAACTTAAATGCATGTATGTTGTCAGAAAACTGTGTGACAACTTTTTGCGGCCTTGCAACATTTTGTTCAGATTGTTCAAGTGTTCAGTAATATCAACCAAGAATGCAAGGTCCATTAGCCATTCCTGAGATTGTAATTCCAACACCGGTTTTCCTTTTTTTCTCCATGAACTGTCCGATTTCCTCTCGTAGATCAAAGAAATGCCTCAGCACAGCGCCTCGGCTTAACCATCTCACTTCAGTGTGGTATGGCAGGCTGTGGGTAATGTTGCTGTCGCTGAGAAGTTTGTCAAACTGACGATGGTTCAGACCTCTGGACCGGATGAAATTTACAGTGCGAACAACCACCTCCATGACGTGGTCCATTTTCAGCGACTTGCAACACAATGCCTCCTGGTGCAAAATACAGTGAAATGTCCAGAAACGATCTCCTCCATTAAGGGCTTGTACTTTGTCTTTGAACTTTGTCGCGACACCTGCTTTCTTTCCGACCATGGATGGCGCGCCGTCTGTAGCCAGGCTGACAGCGCGGGACCAGTCCACTCCAACTCTGTCCAATGCAGCAAGGACAGAGCCGAAAATGTCCTCGGCTGTTGTGGTGTCCATCATTGGCACCAACTCAAGAAACTCTTCAGTAACAGTCAATGTCTCATCAACTCCTCGAATAAATATGGCCAGTTGGGCCACGTCTGTGATGTCAGTGCTCTCGTCAATTGCCACGGAAAATGCAATAAATGACTTGACTCTCTGTTTCAATTGACTGTCTAAATCTGCCGATAGTTCCGAAATCCTCTCTGCTATAGTATTCCTCGTCATGCTAATATTGGCAAAAGCTTGGCTTCTCGGGACATACAAGTTCAGCCGCCTTCATCATGCATCGTTTAACAAAGTCACCGCCGGAACACGGGCTTCGATGCTAATGCTATTTCGCTAGCAATTAGGTAGCTGGGCTTTTACCGCTGCTTCACTGACTTCTCGGCTCTGATGAAAGTTGACTGCTGTTTCTCAGACCCGCCAGCACTCGTTAATCTTATCTCTTCTCAGTTGTCCTTGCAAGCCGTCATATTTTTCGCTGTGATGAGTCTCGTAGTGGCGTCGAATATTATATTCCTTCAATACCGGAAACTTGTTGCAAACCACACCAAGCACAAAGGTTTTCCGTGCATCTCTGTAAATAAATAGGACGTGGTCCATTTTCTTTGAAAATTCTACACTCCTTATCTACTTTTCTCCGTTTGGATAACGACATTTTGGCTAATGAGGTGTAGTGGAGAGGTAGAGACATTAACAATCTTAACAACGTCATGACTGCAAACAGCAGATGGCGCATTGATACCGTCTGCTGTTTTCAGTCTGTCTCAGTGATGCGGCTTGTCTTAAAAAAAAAAAAATTAATTCCATGTCTTTTATGCATTTTTTCCACTTTCAAATTATCCTGCGGGCCTGATCAGACCTCCTTGAGGCCGGTTCCGGCCGCGGGCCGTATATTTGACACCCCTGCTCTACACTATCTTAGTGCCCAGCTACTACAGTAACTACAGCCTCTACACTATCTTACCTTAGTGACCAGTTACTACAGTAACTACAGCCTCTACACTATCTTAGTGACCAGCTACTACAGTAACTACAGCCTCTACACTATCTTACCTTAGTGACCAGTTACTACAGTAACTACAGCCTCTACACTATCTTAGTGACCAGTTACTACAGTAACTACAGCCTCTACACTATCTTAGTGACCAGCTACTACAGTAACTACAGCCTCTACACTATCTTACCTTAGTGACCAGTTACTACAGTAACTACAGCCTCTACACTATCTTAGTGACCAGCTACTACAGTAACTACAGCCTCTACACTATCTTAGTGACCAGCTACTACAGTAACTACAGCCTCTACACTATCTTAGTGACCAGCTACTACAGTAACTACAGCCTCTACACTATCTTACCTTAGTGACCAGTTACTACAGTAATCCAGCTCTCACTATCTTAGTGACCAGCTACTACAGTAACCTGCAGCCTCTACACTATCTTAGTGACCAGCTGACTACAGTAACTACAGCCTCTACACTATCTTACCTTAGTGACCAGTTACTACAGTAACTACAGCCTCTACACTATCTTAGTGACCAGCTACTACAGTAACTACAGCCTCTACACTATCTTACCTTAGTGACCAGTTACTACAGTAACTACAGCCTCTACACTATCTTAGTGACCAGCTACTACAGTAACTACAGCCTCTACACTATCTTACCTTAGTGACCAGTTACTACAGTGACTACAGCCTCTACACTATCTTAGTGACCAGTTACTACAGTAACTACAGCCTCTACACTATCTTAGTGACCAGCTACTACAGTAACTAGCAGCCTCTACACTATCTTACCTTGAGTGACCAGTTACTACAGTAACTACAGCCTCTACACTATCTTAGTGACCAGCTACTACAGTAACTACAGCCTCTACACTATCTTAGTGACCAGCTACTACGGTAACTACAGCCTCTACACTATCTTACCTTAGTGACCAGTTACTACAGTAACTACGGCCTCTACACTATCTTACCTTAGTGACCAGTTACTACAGTAACTACAGCTTCTACACTATCTTAGTGACCAGCTACTACAGTAACTACAGCCTCTACACTATCTTAGTGACCAAGCTACTACAGTAACTACAGCCTCTACACTATCTTACCTTAGTGACCAGTTACTACAGTAACTACAGCCTCTACACACTATCTTAGTGACCAGTTACTACCAGTAACTACAGCCTCTATCATTATCTTAGTGACCAGCTACTACAGTAACTACAGCTTCTACACTATCTTACCTTATTGACCAGTTACTACAGTAACTACAGCCTCTACACTATCTTAGTGACCAGCTACTACAGTAACTACAGCTTCTACACTATCTTACCTTATTGACCAGTTACTACAGTAACTACAGCCTCTACACTATCTTATCTTAGTGACCAGTTACTACAGTAACTACAGCCTCTACACTATCTTACCTTAGTGACCAGTTACTACAGTAACTACAGCCTCTACACTATCTTAGTGACCAGCTACTACAGTAACTACAGCCTCTACACTATCTTAGTGACCAGCTACTACAGTAACTACAGCTTCTACACTATCTTAGTGACCAGCTACTACAGTAACTACAGCTTCTACACTATCTTAGTGACCAGTTACTACAGTAACTACAGCCTCTACACTATCTTAGTGACCAGCTACTACAGTAACTACAGCCTCTACACTATCTTAGTGACCAGCTACTACAGTAACTACAGCTTCTACACTATCTTACTCTTAGTGACCAGCTACTACAGTAACTACAGCCTCTACACTATCTTAGTGACCAGCTACTACAGTAACTACAGCTTCTACACTATCTTATCTTAGTGATTCAGTTACTACAGTAACTACAGCCTCTACACTATCTTAGTGACCAGCTACTACAGTAACTACAGCCTCTACACTATCTTATCTTAGTGACCAGTTACTACAGTAACTACAGCCTCTACACTATCTTAGTGACCAGCTACTACAGTAACTACAGCTTCTACACTATCTTACCTTAGTGACCAGTTACTACAGTAACTACAGCCTCTACACTATCTTAGTGACCAGCTACTACAGTAACTACAGCCTCTACACTATCTTAGTGACCAGCTACTACAGTAACTACAGCCTCTACACTATCTTATCTTAGTGACCAGTTACTACAGTAACTACAGCCTCTACACTATCTTAGTGACCAGCTACTACAGTAACTACAGCCTCTACACTATCTTACCTTAGTGACCAGTTACTACAGTAACTACAGCCTCTACACTATCTTAGTGACCAGCTACTACAGTAACTACAGCCTCTACACTATCTTAGTGACCAGTTACTACAGTTACTACAGCCTCCTATCTTATCTTAGTGACCAGCTACTACAGTAACTACAGCCTCTACACTATCTTATCTTAGTGACCAGTTACTACAGTAACTACAGCCTTTACACTATCTTAGTGACCAGCTACTACAGTAACTACAGCTTCACACTATCTTACATTAGTGACCAGTTACTACAGTAACTACAGCCTCTACACTATCTTAGTGACCAGTTACTACAGTAACTACAGCCTCTACACTATCTTAGTGACTAGTTATTACAGTAACTACAGCCTCTACACTATCTTACCTTAGTGACCAATTACTACAGTAACTACACTATCTTAGTGACCAGCTACTACAGTAACTACAGCCTCTACACTATCTTATCTTAGTGACCAGTTACTACAGTAACTACAGCCTCTATCTTACCTTAGTGACCAGCCACTACAGTAACTACAGCCTCTACACTATCTTATCTTAGTGACCAGTTACTACAGTAACTACAGCCTCTACACTATCTTAGTGACCAGCTACTACAGTA
>NW_026283895.1:0-63650 GCF_023373465.1 Oncorhynchus keta
ATGTGTTTACTTATAGCTTCCTGTGCCAACCGGAAGTGCCTTTAATTGGGTCACACTGTCTGTTTTGAAGGGTTAGAAAAGTCACATCTCTCCAAAACTTCATATGTGTGACCAGGTAACCCTCCTAAACTGTAAATCAGTCATTTCTCCCAGCAGATGTCAAAGAAAAGCTCTCACACGCACACACAGCAAGGATGGAGTGAAAAGTGTGGTTCTTAAAGACACAGAGAGCAGGCAATGGCATAAACATAATGTCTAGGCCGTGCCGAGTTCAACGAGATATCCCGCTTGACCGTAGCTCGCTCGGTCTGAGCGCAGCGACCATTAGAAAAGTAGGCCCAAAATGAAGCCTGCCCCACAACGTCATTTGCTTTTGGGTGACAGTGAGAGAACCGTTAGGGTGAGAAGCACAATTCGACCTCAGGTACGTTCCTAAGGTCCTTCCGATCCGTGCAAGCCTAACGTTGACCGTGTGGCATTAACCCTTAATAGTTAAAAGAAGGTGTTTACTTCAAATAGTTTGCATTGATTTCTCTCCCCATAGGAATACATTGCCTTTACCCCTAAATTCAACCTGAAGTCTATATGGGTTATGAATGCCGTATGAACCTGTCTTTGGTAACAGTCCATCAGGCCAGTATGAGGTCTACCTGTGTTGATTCTAGGCTTCCTGGACCAACCGGAAGTGGTTAAAATCACCCTAAAAGTGTTTTTCCATTACCTGCCTGCAGTTTGATAGACATAGTGCATTCAACCCTGTGTAAATCAGTCAATTCTTAACGTAAGGACTTAAAACTCAGGATTCTGTAAGTTTCTATGTCAATCAAGACATGGGTTTACTTATAGCTTCCTGTGCCAACCGGAAGTGCCTTTAATGATGTCACAGTGGCAGTTTCCAAGGGTTAAAAAGGTCAGATCTTTTCAAAACTTCATATGTGTGACTAGGTAACCCTCATGAACTGTAAATCAGTCATTTCTCCCAACAGATGTCAAAGAAAAGCTCACACGCACACACAGCAAGGATGGAGTGAAAAGTGCGGTTCTCAAAGACACAGAGAGCAGGCAATGGCATAAACATAATCTCTAGGCCGTGCCGAGTTCAACGAGATATCCCGCTTGACCGTAGCTCGCTCGGTCTGAGCGCAGCGACCATTAGAAAAGTAGGCCCAAAATGAAGCCTGCCCCACAACGTCATTTGCTTTTGGGTGACAGTGAGAGAACCGTTAGGGTGAGAAGCACAATTCGACCTCAGGTGCGTTCCTAAGGTCCTTCCGATCCGTGCAAGCCTAACCTTGACCGTGTGGCATTAACCCTTAATAGTTAAAAGAAGGTGTTTACTTCAAATAGTTTGCATTGACTTCTCTCCCCATAGGAATACATTGCCTGCACCCCTAAATTCAACCTGAAGTCTATATGGGTTATGAATGCCGTATGAACCTGTCTTTGATAACAGTCCATCAGGCCAGTATGAGGTCTACCTGTGTTGATTCTAGGCTTCCTGGACCAACCGGAAGTGGTTAAAATCACCCTAAAAGTGTTTTTCCATTACCTGCCTGCAGTTTGATAGACATAGTGCATTCAACCCTGTGTAAATCAGTCAATTCTTAACGTAAGGACTTAAAACTCAGGATTCTGTAAGTTTCTATGTCAATCAAGACATGGGTTTACTTATAGCTTCCTGTGCCAACCGGAAGTGCCTTTAATGATGTCACAGTGGCAGTTTCCAAGGGTTAAAAAGGTCAGATCTTTTCAAAACTTCATATGTGTGACTAGGTAACCCTCATGAACTGTAAATCAGTCATTTCTCCCAACAGATGTCAAAGAAAAGCTCTCACACGCACACACAGCAAGGATGGAGTGAAAAAGTGCGGTTCTCAAAGACACAGAGAGCAGGCAATGGCATAAACATAATCTCTAGGCCGTGCCGAGTTCAACGAGATATCCCGCTTGACCGTAGCTCGCTCGGTCTGAGCGCAGCGACCATTAGAAAAGTAGGCCCAAATGAAGCCTGCCCCACAACGTCATTTGCTTTTGGGTGACAGTGAGAGAACCGTTAGGTGAGAAGCACAATTCGACCTCAGGTACGTTCCTAAGGTCCTTCCGATCCGTGCAAGCCTAACCTTGACCGTGTGGCATTAACCCTTAATAGTTAAAAGAAGGTGTTTACTTCAAAGAGTTTGCATTGACTTCTCTCCCCATAGGAATACATTGCCTGAACCCTAAATTCAACCTGAAGTCTATATGGGTTATGAATGCCGTATGAACCTGTCTTTGATGACAGTCCATCAGGCCAGTATGAGGTCTACCTGTGTTGATTCTAAGCTTCCTGGACCAACCGGAAGTGGTTAAAATCACCCTAAAAGTGTTTTTCCATTACCTGCCTGCAGTTTGATAGACATAGTGCATTCAACCCTGTGTAAATCAGTCAATTCTTAACGTAAGGACTTAAAACACAGGATTCTGTAAAAGCATAGCCCAGTGAGGATATGTGTTGACTTATAGCTTCCTGTGCCAACCGGAAGTGCCTTAATTGGTGTCTCAGGGGCTGTTTCGAGGGGTTAAAAAAGTCAGATCTGTCCAAAACTTCATATGTGTGATTAGGCAACCCCCATGAACTGTAAATCAGTCATTTTTCCCATAAAATTTCAAAGGAAAACTAAATCACACAGACACACAACTTGGAAGGAGGGACGTATTGGGGGTTGTAGAGACAGACAGTGCCTCCAATAGTTAGCTTTGTTCGAGCTAAAAAGAACCGTCAGACCTAGAGTTCCGAAACTTTAGAAACCTGTTCTAGACCTCGGGTCGATAGTGCGTGGTGAGTTAGGTGGCTCTAGAAGGTTCTCGGACCGAGAAATAGCCTCGTACATTTGCAATGATTTCAATTCATTTTGACCATTACGAAAATGGCGACATTTAGAAAAGTCTCAGAGACACAAGACTAGGTGCATTGGAACCGGCTCGGCCCATAGAGACGGACCCCAACGTTTCGGTCCGATAGCTCATTCAAGGACCCCATAGCAAGGCATGGAAAAAGTGGATTTTCAGCACCAATTAGGGTTTTACTCGGGCACCGAAGGACCTATCGAGCCGAAACTCGGGATTCGGGGTCGCCTCACATAGGCCTTCACATAATGTCTGACCTGGACCCGCAGCTAGAACGTAACTATGTGTTTTACGTTTTATTATGTTTTAAACTAAAGGCGCTGTGAATTATGGGCCTGCTCTGACATATATGATAGTTGGCTTCTAAATGAGTTGGAAAAAGTGGGTTTGGTGTCAATTGGTATCAGTTTGGTGTCAAAATGACATCTAATTGACTGATGGACACTGACTTGCTAGTTGACTTTGTACATTAGCAATATGTTTAAACGGAAAGGGACCATCACCAAAAGTGACATTCTGAAATCAACCCTAACGAGCCATGGAGATGAACCAGAATCACTGCCCAGCTATCCCGAGTTCATCGGGCCAGTCAATTTCACATTCCTGCAGGATTTTTATAGCATGACAAATTCGTGATGGTACCTGCCCATTGAACCACATTGCAAATGCACAGTGACTTTGCAAAAGTGAGAAAACATAAACAAATGGACATGATGAAATCAACACAACGAGTGATGGAAATGTACAACTATCACTGCTCAGCCATCCTGTGTTCATCAGACCAGTCAATTTTGCATTTTTGAGCATGTCAAATTTCATATGGTAAATGCACATTGAAACATATTGCAAATGCGCGCGCACTTGCAATATGATTCTATAGTGTAAAAACATCACCTAATGGACATGATGAAATCAACACAACGAGTGATGGAAATGTACAACTATCACTGCCCGGCCATCCTGTGTTCCCATAGCGAGCATTAATATCAGAATGACCGGTAAATGCATTTACAACCATATTTTTATTTTTGGGTTACCAGTTGCACAACAATGCACGTGCATTTGCAATATGATTCTATAGTGAAAAAACATCACCTAATGGACATGATGAAATCAACACAACGAGTGATGGAAATGTACAACTATCACTGCTCGGCCATCCTGTGTCCATCAGACCAGTCAATTTTGCATTTTTGAGCATGTCAAATTTCATATGGTAAATGCACATTGAAACATATTGCAAATGCGCGCGCACTTGCAATATGATTCTATAGTGTAAAAACATCACCTAATGGACATGATGAAATCAACACAACGAGTGATGGAAATGTACAACTATCACTGCCCGGCCATCCTGTGTTCCCATAGCGAGCATTAATATCAGAATGACCGGTAAATGCATTTACAACCATATTTTTATTTTTGGGTTACCAGTTGCACAACAATGCACGTGCATTTGCAATATGATTCTATAGTGAAAAACATCACCTAATGGACATGATGAAATCAACACAACGAGTGATGGAAATGTACAACTATCACTGCTCGGCCATCCTGTGTCCATCAGACCAGTCAATTTTGCATTTTTGAGCATGTCAAATTTCATATGGTAAATGCACATTGAAACATATTGCAAATGCGCGCGCACTTGCAATATGATTCTATAGTGTAAAAACATCACCTAATGGACATGATGAAATCAACACAACGAGTGATGGAAATGTACAACTATCACTGCCCGGCCATCCTGTGTTCCCATAGCGAGCATTAATATCAGAATGACCGGTAAATGCATTTACAACCATATTTTTATTTTTGGGTTACCAGTTGCACAACAATGCACGTGCATTTGCAATATGATTCTATAGTGAAAAAACATCACCTAATGGACATGATGAAATCAACACAACGAGTGATGGAAATGTACAACTATCACTGCTCGGCCATCCTGTGTCCATCAGACCAGTCAATTTTGCATTTTTGAGCATGTCAAATTTCATATGGTAAATGCACATTGAAACATATTGCAAATGCGCGCACTTGCAATATGATTCTATAGTGTAAAAACATCACCTAATGGACATGATGAAATCAACACAACGAGTGATGGAAATGTACAACTATCACTGCCCGGCCATCCTGTGTTCCCATAGCGAGCATTAATATCAGAATGACCGGTAAATGCATTTACAACCATATTTTTATTTTTGGGTTACAGTTGCACAACAATGCACGTGCATTTGCAATATGATTCTATAGTGAAAAAACATCACCTAATGGACATGATGAAATCAACACAACGAGTGATGGAAATGTACAACTATCACTGCTCGGCCATCCTGTGTCCATCAGACCAGTCAATTTTGCATTTTTGAGCATGTCAAATTTCATATGGTAAATGCACATTGAAACATATTGCAAATGCGCGCACTTGCAATATGATTCTATAGTGTAAAACATCACCTAATGGACATGATGAAATCAACACAACGAGTGATGGAAATGTACAACTATCACTGCCCGGCCATCCTGTGTTCCCATAGCGAGCATTAATATCAGAATGACCGGTAAATGCATTTACAACCATATTTTTATTTTTGGGTTACCAGTTGCACAACAATGCACGTGCATTTGCAATATGATTCTATAGTGAAAAAAACATCACCTAATGGACATGATGAAATCAACACAACGAGTGATGGAAATGTACAACTATCACTGCTCGGCCATCCTGTGTCCATCAGACCAGTCAATTTTGCATTTTTGAGCATGTCAAATTTCATATGGTAAATGCACATTGAAACATATTGCAAATGCGCGCGCACTTGCAATATGATTCTATAGTGTAAAAACATCACCTAATGGACATGATGAAATCAACACAACGAGTGATGGAAATGTACAACTATCACTGCCCGGCCATCCTGTGTTCCCATAGCGAGCATTAATATCAGAATGACCGTAAATGCATTTACAACCATATTTTTATTTTTGGGTTACCAGTTGCACAACAATGCACGTGCATTTGCAATATGATTCTATAGTGAAAAACATCACCTAATGGACATGATGAAATCAACACAACGAGTGATGGAAATGTACAACTATCACTGCTCGGCCATCCTGTGTCCATCAGACCAGTCAATTTTGCATTTTTGAGCATGTCAAATTTCATATGGTAAATGCACATTGAAACATATTGCAAATGCGCGCGCACTTGCAATATGATTCTATAGTGTAAAAACATCACCTAATGGACATGATGAAATCAACACAACGAGTGATGGAAATGTACAACTATCACTGCCCGGCCATCCTGTGTTCCCATAGCGAGCATTAATATCAGAATGACCGGTAAATGCATTTACAACCATATTTTTATTTTTGGGTTACCAGTTGCACAACAATGCACGTGCATTTGCAATA
The DNA here is from genome assembly GCF_023373465.1 of Oncorhynchus keta. Lineage (NCBI taxonomy): Eukaryota > Metazoa > Chordata > Actinopteri > Salmoniformes > Salmonidae > Oncorhynchus > Oncorhynchus keta. Next base: position 6,313 of record NW_026283895.1, read on the forward strand.
TGATTCTATAGTGAAAAAACATCACCTAATGGACATGATGAAATCAACACAACGAGTGATGGAAATGTACAACTATCACTGCTCGGCCATCCTGTGTCCATCAGACCAGTCAATTTTGCATTTTTGAGCATGTCAAATTTCATATGGTAAATGCACATTGAAACATATTGCAAATGCGCGCGCACTTGCAATATGATTCTATAGTGTAAAAACATCACCTAATGGACATGATGAAATCAACACAACGAGTGATGGAAATGTACAACTATCACTGCCCGGCCATCCTGTGTTCCCATAGCGAGCATTAATATCAGAATGACCGGTAAATGCATTTACAACCATATTTTTATTTTTGGGTTACCAGTTGCACAACAATGCACGTGCATTTGCAATATGATTCTATAGTGAAAAACATCACCTAATGGACATGATGAAATCAACACAACGAGTGATGGAAATGTACAACTATCACTGCTCGGCCATCCTGTGTCCATCAGACCAGTCAATTTTGCATTTTTGAGCATGTCAAATTTCATATGGTAAATGCACATTGAAACATATTGCAAATGCGCGCGCACTTGCAATATGATTCTATAGTGTAAAAACATCACCTAATGGACATGATGAAATCAACACAACGAGTGATGGAAATGTACAACTATCACTGCCCGGCCATCCTGTGTTCCCATAGCGAGCATTAATATCAGAATGACCGGTAAATGCATTTACAACCATATTTTTATTTTTGGGTTACCAGTTGCACAACAATGCACGTGCATTTGCAATATGATTCTATAGTGAAAAAACATCACCTAATGGACATGATGAAATCAACACAACGAGTGATGGAAATGTACAACTATCACTGCTCCGCCATCCTGTGTCCATCAGACCAGTCAATTTTGCATTTTTGAGCATGTCAAATTTCATATGGTAAATGCACATTGAAACATATTGCAAATGCGCGCGCACTTGCAATATGATTCTATAGTGTAAAAACATCACCTAATGGACATGATGAAATCAACACAACGAGTGATGGAAATGTACAACTATCACTGCCCGGCCATCCTGTGTTCCCATAGCGAGCATTAATATCAGAATGACCGGTAAATGCATTTACAACCATATTTTTATTTTTGGGTTACCAGTTGCACAACAATGCACGTGCATTTGCAATATGATTCTATAGTGAAAAAAACATCACCTAATGGACATGATGAAATCAACACAACGAGTGATGGAAATGTACAACTATCACTGCTCGGCCATCCTGTGTCCATCAGACCAGTCAATTTTGCATTTTTGAGCATGTCAAATTTCATATGGTAAATGCACATTGAAACATATTGCAAATGCGCGCGCACTTGCAATATGATTCTATAGTGTAAAAACATCACCTAATGGACATGATGAAATCAACACAACGAGTGATGGAAATGTACAACTATCACTGCCCGGCCATCCTGTGTTCCCATAGCGAGCATTAATATCAGAATGACCGGTAAATGCATTTACAACCATATTTTTATTTTTGGGTTACCAGTTGCACAACAATGCACGTGCATTTGCAATATGATTCTATAGTGAAAACATCACCTAATGGACATGATGAAATCAACACAACGAGTGATGGAAATGTACAACTATCACTGCTCGGCCATCCTGTGTCCATCAGACCAGTCAATTTTGCATTTTGAGCATGTCAAATTTCATATGGTAAATGCACATTGAAACATATTGCAAATGCGCGCGCACTTGCAATATGATTCTATAGTGTAAAAACATCACCTAATGGACATGATGAAATCAACACAACGAGTGATGGAAATGTACAACTATCACTGCTCGGCCATCCTGTGTTCATCAGACCAGTCAATTTCACATTCCTGCAGAATTTTTATAGCATGACAAATTCGTGATGGTACCTGCCCATTGAACCATATTGCAAATGCACAGTGACTTTGCAAAAGTGAGAAAACATAAACAAATGGACATGATGAAATCAACACAACAGGTGATGGAAATGTACAACTATCACTGCTCAGCCATCCTGTGTTCATCAGACCAGTCAATTTTGCATTTTTGAGCATGTCAAATTTCATATGGTAAATGCACATTGAAACATATTGCAAAATGCACGTGCACTTACAATATGATTCTATAGTGAAAAAACATCACCTAATGGACATGATGAAATCAACACAACGAGTGATGGAAAGGAACAACTATCACTGCCCGGCCATCCTGTGTTCCCATAGCGGGCATTAATATCAGAATGACCGGTAAATGCATTCACAACCATATTTTCATTTTTGGGTTACCAGGTGCCTATTTTCAATCACCAGTTGCACAACATGCGTATCCATCAGAATATTTTAAACAGTCCATAAAGCACTCAGGACTGCCCCCATAGATAGAGGGCCGTAGTAGGGTACTCCCATAGCGGGCATGGATAATAGGAGTCCCGGTAAATGCATTTACAACCATATTTTAATTTTTGGGTTACCAGTTGCACAACAATGCACGTGCATTTGCAATATGATTCTATAGTGAAAAAACATCACCTAATGGACATGATGAAATCAACACAACAAGTGATGGAAATGTACAACTATCACTGCTCGGCCATCCTGTGTTCATCAGACCAGTCAATTTCACATTCCTGCAGGATTTTTATAGCATGACAAATTCGTGATGGTACCTGCCCATTGAACCATATTGCAAATGCACAGTGACTTTGCAAAAGTGAGAAAACATAAACAAATGGACATGATGAAATCAACACAACAGGTGATGGAAATGTACAACTATCACTGCTCAGCCATCCTGTGTTCATCAGACCAGTCAATTTTGCATTTTGAGCATGTCAAATTTCATATGGTAAATGCACATTGAAACATATTGCAAATGCGCGTGCACTTGCAATATGATTCTATAGTGAAAAAAACATCACCTAATGGACATGATGAAATCAACACAACGAAAGTGATGGAAATGTACAACTATCACTGCACGGCCATCCTGTGTCCATCAGACCAGTCAATTTTGCATTTTTGAGCATGTCAAATTTCATATGGTAAATGCACATTGAAACATATTGCAAATGCGCGCGCACTTGCAATATGATTCTATAGTGTAAAAACATCACCTAATGGACATGATGAAATCAACACAACGAGTGATGGAAATGTACAACTATCACTGCCCGGCCATCCTGTGTTCCCATAGCGAGCATTAATATCAGAATGACCGGTAAATGCATTTACAACCATATTTTTATTTTTGGGTTACCAGTTGCACAACAATGCACGTGCATTTGCAATATGATTCTATAGTGAAAAAAACATCACCTAATGGACATGATGAAATCAACACAACGAGTGATGGAAATGTACAACTATCACTGCTCGGCCATCCTGTGTCCATCAGACCAGTCAATTTTGCATTTTTGAGCATGTCAAATTTCATATGGTAATGCACATTGAAACATATTGCAAATGCGCGCGCACTTGCAATATGATTCTATAGTGTAAAAACATCACCTAATGGACATGATGAAATCAACACAACGAGTGATGGAAATGTACAACTATCACTGCCCGGCCATCCTGTGTTCCCATAGCGAGCATTAATATCAGAATGACCGGTAAATGCATTTACAACCATATTTTTATTTTTGGGTTACAGTTGCACAACAATGCACGTGCATTTGCAATATGATTCTATAGTGAAAACATCACCTAATGGACATGATGAAATCAACACAACGAGTGATGGAAATGTACAACTATCACTGCTCGGCCATCCTGTGTCCATCAGACCAGTCAATTTTGCATTTTTGAGCATGTCAAATTTCATATGGTAAATGCACATTGAAACATATTGCAAATGCGCGCGCACTTGCAATATGATTCTATAGTGTAAAAACATCACCTAATGGACATGATGAAATCAACACAACGAGTGATGGAAATGTACAACTATCACTGCCCGGCCATCCTGTGTTCTCTATAGCGAGCATTAATATCAGAATGACCGGTAAATGCATTTACAACCATATTTTTATTTTTGGGTTACCAGTTGCACAACAATGCACGTGCATTTGCAATATGATTCTATAGTGAAAAACATCACCTAATGGACATGATGAAATCAACACAACGAGTGATGGAAATGTACAACTATCACTGCTCGGCCATCCTGTGTCCATCAGACCAGTCAATTTTGCATTTTTGAGCATGTCAAATTTCATATGGTAAATGCACATTGAAACATATTGCAAATGCGCGCGCACTTGCAATATGATTCTATAGTGTAAAAACATCACCTAATGGACATGATGAAATCAACACAACGAGTGATGGAAATGTACAACTATCACTGCCCGGCCATCCTGTGTTCCCATAGCGAGCATTAATATCAGAATGACCGGTAAATGCATTTACAACCATATTTTTATTTTTGGGTTACCAGTTGCACAACAATGCACGTGCATTTGCAATATGATTCTATAGTGAAAAAACATCACCTAATGGACATGATGAAATCAACACAACGAGTGATGGAAATGTACAACTATCACTGCTCGGCCATCCTGTGTCCATCAGACCAGTCAATTTTGCATTTTGAGCATGTCAAATTTCATATGGTAAATGCACATAGAAACATATTGCAAATGCGCGCGCACTTGCAATATGATTCTATAGTGTAAAAACATCACCTAATGGACATGATGAAATCAACACAACGAGTGATGGAAATGTACAACTATCACTGCCCGGCCATCCTGTGTTCCCATAGCGAGCATTAATATCAGAATGACCGGTAAATGCATTTACAACCATATTTTTATTTTTGGGTTACCAGTTGCACAACAATGCACGTGCATTTGCAATATGATTCTATAGTGAAAAACATCACCTAATGGACATGATGAAATCAACACAACGAGTGATGGAAATGTACAACTATCACTGCTCGGCCATCCTGTGTCCATCAGACCAGTCAATTTTGCATTTTTGAGCATGTCAAATTTCATATGGTAAATGCACATTGAAACATATTGCAAATGCGCGCACTTGCAATATGATTCTATAGTGTAAAAACATCACCTAATGGACATGATGAAATCAACACAACGAGTGATGGAAATGTACAACTATCACTGCCCGGCCATCCTGTGTTCCCATAGCGAGCATTAATATCAGAATGACCGGTAAATGCATTTACAACCATATTTTTTATTTTTGGGTTACCAGTTGCACAACAATGCACGTGCATTTGCAATATGATTCTATAGTGAAAAACATCACCTAATGGACATGATGAAATCAACACAACGAGTGATGGAAATGTACAACTATCACTGCTCGGCCATCCTGTGTCCATCAGACCAGTCAATTTTGCATTTTTGAGCATGTCAAATTTCATATGGTAAATGCACATTGAAACATATTGCAAATGCGCGCGCACTTGCAATATGATTCTATAGTGTAAAAACATCACCTAATGGACATGATGAAATCAACACAACGAGTGATGGAAATGTACAACTATCACTGCCCGGCCATCCTGTGTTCCCATAGCGAGCATTAATATCAGAATGACCGGTAAATGCATTTACAACCATATTTTTATTTTTGGGTTACCAGTTGCACAACAATGCACGTGCATTTGCAATATGATTCTATAGTGAAAAACATCACCTAATGGACATGATGAAATCAACACAACGAGTGATGGAAATGTACAACTATCACTGCTCGGCCATCCTGTGTCCATCAGACCAGTCAATTTTGCATTTTTGAGCATGTCAAATTTCATATGGTAAATGCACATTGAAACATATTGCAAATGCGCGCGCACTTGCAATATGATTCTATAGTGTAAAAACATCACCTAATGGACATGATGAAATCAACACAACGAGTGATGGAAATGTACAACTATCACTGCTCGGCCATCCTGTGTTCATCAGACCAGTCAATTTCACATTCCTGCAGGATTTTTATAGCATGACAAATTCGTGATGGTACCTGCCCATTGAACCATATTGCAAATGCACAGTGACTTTGCAAAAGTGAGAAAACATAAACAAATGGACATGATGAAATCAACACAACAGGTGATGGAAATGTACAACTATCACTGCTCAGCCATCCTGTGTTCATCAGACCAGTCAATTTTGCATTTTTGAGCATGTCAAATTTCATATGGTAAATGCACATTGAAACATATTGCAAATGCACGTGCACTTACAATATGATTCTATAGTGAAAAAACATCACCTAATGGACATGATGAAATCAACACAACGAGTGATGGAAAGGAACAACTATCACTGCCCGGCCATCCTGTGTTCCCATAGCGGGCATTAATATCAGAATGACCGGTAAATGCATTCACAACCATATTTTCATTTTTGGGTTACCAGGTGCCTATTTTCAATCACCAGTTGCACAACATGCGTATCCATCAGAATATTTTAAACAGTCCATAAAGCACTCAGGACTGCCCCCATAGATAGAGGGCCGTAGTAGGGTACTCCCCATAGCGGGCATGGACAATAGGAGTCCCGGTAAATGCATTTACAACCATATTTTAATTTTTGGGTTACCAGTTGCACAACAATGCACGTGCATTTGCATATGATTCTATAGTGAAAAAACATCACCTAATGGACATGATGAAATCAACACAACAAGTGATGGAAATGTACAACTATCACTGCTCGGCCATCCTGTGTTCATCAGACCAGTCAATTTCACATTCTGCAGGATTTTTATAGCATGACAAATTCGTGATGGTACCTGCCCATTGAACCATATTGCAAATGCACAGTGACTTTGCAAAAGTGAGAAAACATAAACAAATGGACATGATGAAATCAACACAACAGGTGATGGAAATGTACAACTATCACTGCTCAGCCATCCTGTGTTCATCAGACCAGTCAATTTTGCATTTTTGAGCATGTCAAATTTCATATGGTAAATGCACATTGAAACATATTGCAAATGCGCGTGCACTTGCAATATGATTCTATAGTGAAAAACATCACCTAATGGACATGATGAAATCAACACAACGAGTGATGGAAATGTACAACTATCACTGCACGGCCATCCTGTGTCCATCAGACCAGTCAATTTTGCATTTTTGAGCATGTCAAATTTCATATGGTAAATGCACATTGAAACATATTGCAAAATGCGCGCGCACTTGCAATATGATTCTATAGTAAAACATCACCTAATGGACATGATGAAATCAACACAACGAGTGATGGAAATGTACAACTATCACTGCCCGGCCATCCTGTGTTCCCATAGCGAGCATTAATATCAGAATGACCGGTAAATGCATTTACAACCATATTTTTATTTTTGGGTTACCAGTTGCACAACAATGCACGTGCATTTGCAATATGATTCTATAGTGAAAAACATCACCTAATGGACATGATGAAATCAACACAACGAGTGATGGAAATGTACAACTATCACTGCTCGGCCATCCTGTGTCCATCAGACCAGTCAATTTTGCATTTTGAGCATGTCAAATTTCATATGGTAAATGCACATTGAAACATATTGCAAATGCGCGCACTTGCAATATGATTCTATAGTGTCAAAAAACATCACCTAATGGACATGATGAAATCAACACAACGAGTGATGGAAATGTACAACTATCACTGCCCGGCCATCCTGTGTTCCCATAGCGAGCATTAATATCAGAATGACCGGTAAATGCATTTACAACCATATTTTTATTTTTGGGTTACCAGTTGCACAACAATGCACGTGCATTTGCAATATGATTCTATAGTGAAAAAACATCACCTAATGGACATGATGAAATCAACACAACGAGTGATGGAAATGTACAACTATCACTGCTCGGCCATCCTGTGTCCATCAGACCAGTCAATTTTGCATTTTAAGCATGTCAAATTTCATATGGTAAATGCACATTGAAACATATTGCAAATGCGCGCGCACTTGCAATATGATTCTATAGTGTAAAAACATCACCTAATGGACATGATGAAATCAACACAACGAGTGATGGAAATGTACAACTATCACTGCCCGGCCATCCTGTGTTCCCTAGAAGGAGCATTAATATCAGAATGACCGGTAAATGCATTTACAACCATATTTTTTTTTTTGGGTTACCAGTTGCACAACAATGCACGTGCATTTGCAATATGATTCTATAGTGAAAAAACATCACCTAATGGACATGATGAAATCAACACAACGAGTGATGGAAATGTACAACTATCACTGCTCGGCCATCCTGTGTCCATCAGACCAGTCAATTTTGCATTTTTGAGCATGTCAAATTTCATATGGTAAATGCACATTGAAACATATTGCAAAATGCGCGCGCACTTGCAATATGATTCTATAGTGTAAAAACATCACCTAATGGACATGATGAAATCAACACAACGAGTGATGGAAATGTACAACTATCACTGCCCGGCCATCCTGTGTTCCCATAGCGAGCATTAATATCAGAATGACCGGTAAATGCATTTACAACCATATTTTTATTTTTGGGTTACCAGTTGCACAACAATGCACGTGCATTTGCAATATGATTCTATAGTGAAAAACATCACCTAATGGACATGATGAAATCAACACAACGAGTGATGGAAATGTACAACTATCACTGCTCGGCCATCCTGTGTCCATCAGACCAGTCAATTTTGCATTTTTGAGCATGTCAAATTTCATATGGTAAATGCACATTGAAACATATTGCAAATGCGTCGCGCACTTGCAATATGATTCTATAGTGTAAAAACATCACCTAATGGACATGATGAAATCAACACAACGAGTGATGGAAATGTACAACTATCACTGCCCGGCCATCCTGTGTTCCCATAGCGAGCATTAATATCAGAATGACCGGTAAATGCATTTACAACCATATTTTTATTTTTGGGTTACCAGTTGCACAACAATGCACGTGCATTTGCAATATGATTCTATAGTGAAAAACATCACCTAATGGACATGATGAAATCAACACAACGAGTGATGGAAATGTACAACTATCACTGCTCGGCCATCCTGTGTCCATCAGACCAGTCAATTTTGCATTTTTGAGCATGTCAAATTTCATATGGTAAATGCACATTGAAACATATTGCAAATGCGCGCGCACTTGCAATATGATTCTATAGTGTAAAAACATCACCTAATGGACATGATGAAATCAACACAACGAGTGATGGAAATGTACAACTATTACTGCCCGGCCATCCTGTGTTCCCATAGCGAGCATTAATATCAGAATGACCGTAAATGCATTTACAACCATATTTTTATTTTTGGGTTACCAGTTGCACAACAATGCACGTGCATTTGCAATATGATTCTATAGTGAAAAACATCACCTAATGGACATGATGAAATCAACACAACGAGTGATGGAAATGTACAACTATCACTGCTCGGCCATCCTGTGTCCATCAGACCAGTCAATTTTGCATTTTAAGCATGTCAAATTTCATATGGTAAATGCACATTGAAACATATTGCAAATGCGCGCGCACTTGCAATATGATTCTATAGTGTAAAAACATCACCTAATGGACATGATGAAATCAACACAACGAGTGATGGAAATGTACAACTATCACTGCCCGGCCATCCTGTGTTCCCATAGCGAGCATTAATATCAGAATGACCGGTAAATGCATTTACAACCATATTTTTATTTTTGGGTTACCAGTTGCACAACAATGCACGTGCATTTGCAATATGATTCTATAGTGAAAAAAACATCACCTAATGGACATGATGAAATCAACACAACGAGTGATGGAAATGTACAACTATCACTGCTCGGCCATCCTGTGTCCATCAGACCAGTCAATTTTGCATTTTTGAGCATGTCAAATTTCATATGGTAAATGCACATTGAAACATATTGCAAATGCGCGCGCACTTGCAATATGATTCTATAGTGTAAAACATCACCTAATGGACATGATGAAATCAACACAACGAGTGATGGAAATGTACAACTATCACTGCCCGGCCATCCTGTGTTCCCATAGCGAGCATTAATATCAGAATGACCGGTAAATGCATTTACAACCATATTTTTATTTTTGGGTTACCAGTTGCACAACAATGCACGTGCATTTGCAATATGATTCTATAGTGAAAAAAACATCACCTAATGGACATGATGAAATCAACACAACGAGTGATGGAAATGTACAACTATCACTGCTCGGCCATCCTGTGTCCATCAGACCAGTCAATTTTGCATTTTTTGAGCATGTCAAATTTCATATGGTAAATGCACATTGAAACATATTGCAAATGCGCGCGCACTTGCAATATGATTCTATAGTGTAAAAACATCACCTAATGGACATGATGAAATCAACACAACGAGTGATGGAAATGTACAACTATCACTGCCCGGCCATCCTGTGTTCCCATAGCGAGCATTAATATCAGAATGACCGGTAAATGCATTTACAACCATATTTTTATTTTTGGGTTACCAGTTGCACAACAATGCACGTGCATTTGCAATATGATTCTATAGTGAAAAAACATCACCTAATGGACATGATGAAATCAACACAACGAGTGATGGAAATGTACAACTATCACTGCTCGGCCATCCTGTGTCCATCAGACCAGTCAATTTTGCATTTTTGAGCATGTCAAATTTCATATGGTAAATGCACATTGAAACATATTGCAAATGCGCGCGCACTTGCAATATGATTCTATAGTGTAAAAACATCACCTAATGGACATGATGAAATCAACACAACGAGTGATGGAAATGTACAACTATCACTGCCCGGCCATCCTGTGTTCCCATAGCGAGCATTAATATCAGAATGACCGGTAAATGCATTTACAACCATATTTTTATTTTTGGGTTACTAGTTGCACAACAATGCACGTGCATTTGCAATATGATTCTATAGTGAAAAACATCACCTAATGGACATGATGAAATCAACACAACGAGTGATGGAAATGTACAACTATCACTGCTCGGCCATCCTGTGTCCATCAGACCAGTCAATTTTGCATTTTTGAGCATGTCAAATTTCATATGGTAAATGCACATTGAAACATATTGCAAAATGCGCGCGCACTTGCAATATGATTCTATAGTGTAAAACATCACCTAATGGACATGATGAAATCAACACAACGAGTGATGGAAATGTACAACTATCACTGCCCGGCCATCCTGTGTTCCCATAGCGAGCATTAATATCAGAATGACCGGTAAATGCATTTACAACCATATTTTTTATTTTGGGTTACCAGTTGCACAACAATGCACGCATTTGCAATATGATTCTATAGTGAAAAACATCACCTAATGGACATGATGAAATCAACACAACGAGTGATGGAAATGTACAACTATCACTGCTCGGCCATCCTGTGTCCATCAGACCAGTCAATTTTGCATTTTTGAGCATGTCAAATTTCATATGGTAAATGCACATTGAAACATATTGCAAATGCGCGCGCACTTGCAATATGATTCTATAGTGTAAAAACATCACCTAATGGACATGATGAAATCAACACAACGAGTGATGGAAATGTACAACTATCACTGCCCGCCATCCTGTGTTCCCATAGCGAGCATTAATATCAGAATGACCGGCAAATGCATTTACAACCATATTTTTATTTTGGGTTACCAGTTGCACAACAATGCACGTGCATTTGCAATATGATTCTATAGTGAAAAACATCACCTAATGGACATGATGAAATCAACACAACGAGTGATGGAAATGTACAACTATCACTGCTCGGCCATCCTGTGTCCATCAGACCAGTCAATTTTGCATTTTTGAGCATGTCAAATTTCATATGGTAAATGCACATTGAAACATATTGCAAATGCGCACTTGCAATATGATTCTATAGTGTAAAAACATCACCTAATGGACATGATGAAATCAACACAACGAGTGATGGAAATGTACAACTATCACTGCCCGGCCATCCTGTGTTCCCATAGCGAGCATTAATATCAGAATGACCGGTAAATGCATTTACAACCATATTTTTATTTTTGGGTTACCAGTTGCACAACAATGCACGTGCATTTGCAATATGATTCTATAGTGAAAAAACATCACCTAATGGACATGATGAAATCAACACAACGAGTGATGGAAATGTACAACTATCACTGCTCGGCCATCCTGTGTCCATCAGACCAGTCAATTTTGCATTTTTGAGCATGTCAAATTTCATATGGTAAATGCACATTGAAACATATTGCAAATGCGCGCGCACTTGCAATATGATTCTATAGTGTAAAACATCACCTAATGGACATGATGAAATCAACACAACGAGTGATGGAAATGTACAACTATCACTGCTCGGCCATCCTGTGTTCATCAGACCAGTCAATTTCACATTCCTGCAGGATTTTTATAGCATGACAAATTCGTGATGGTACCTGCCCATTGAACCATATTGCAAATGCACAGTGACTTTGCAAAAGTGAGAAAACATAAACAAATGGACATGATGAAATCAACACAACAGGTGATGGAAATGTACAACTATCACTGCTCAGCCATCCTGTGTTCATCAGACCAGTCGCACGTGCACTTACAATATGATTCTATAGTGAAAAACATCACCTAATGGACATGATGAAATCAACACAACGAGTGATGGAAAGGAACAACTATCACTGCCCGGCCATCCTGTGTTCCCATAGCGGGCATTAATATCAGAATGACCGGTAAATGCATTCACAACCATATTTTCATTTTTGGGTTACCAGGTGCCTATTTTCAATCACCAGTTGCACAACATGCGTATCCATCAGAATATTTTAAACAGTCCATAAAGCACTCAGGACTGCCCCCATAGATAGAGGGCCGTAGTAGGGTACTCCCATAGCGGGCATGGATAATAGGAGTCCCGGTAAATGCATTTACAACCATATTTTAATTTTTGGGTTACCAGTTGCACAACAATGCACGTGCATTTGCAATATGATTCTATAGTGAAAAACATCACCTAATGGACATGATGAAATCAACACAACAAGTGATGGAAATGTACAACTATCACTGCTCGGCCATCCTGTGTTCATCAGACCAGTCAATTTCACATTCCTGCAGGATTTTTATAGCATGACAAATTCGTGATGGTACCTGCCCATTGAACCATATTGCAAATGCACAGTGACTTTGCAAAAGTGAGAAAACATAAACAAATGGACATGATGAAATCAACACAACAGGTGATGGAAATGTACAACTATCACTGCTCAGCCATCCTGTGTTCATCAGACCAGTCAATTTAGCATTTTTGAGCATGTCAAATTTCATATGGTAAATGCACATTGAAACATATTGCAAATGCGCGTGCACTTGCAATATGATTCTATAGTGAAAAACATCACCTAATGGACATGATGAAATCAACACAACGAGTGATGGAAATGTACAACTATCACTGCACGGCCATCCTGTGTCCATCAGACCAGTCAATTTTGCATTTTTGAGCATGTCAAATTTCATATGGTAAATGCACATTGAAACATATTGCAAATGCGCGCGCACTTGCAATATGATTCTATAGTGAAAAACATCACCTAATGGACATGATGAAATCAACACAACGAGTGATGGAAATGTACAACTATCACTGCCCGGCCATCCTGTGTTCCCATAGCGAGCATTAATATCAGAATGACCGGTAAATGCATTTACAACCATATTTTTATTTTTGGGTTACCAGTTGCACAACAATGCACGTGCATTTGCAATATGATTCTATAGTGTAAAAACATCACCTAACGGAGATGATGAAATCAACACAACGAGTGATGGAAATGTACAACTATCACTGCTCGGCCATCCTGTGTTCATCAGACCAGTCAATTTTGCATTTTTGAGCAAGGTCAAATTTCATATGGTAAATGCACATTGAAACATATTGCAAATGCACGTGCACTTGCAATATGATTATATAGTGAAAAAACATCACAAAATGGACATGATGAAGTCAACACAACGAGTGATGGAAAGGAACAACTATCACTGCCCGGCCATCCCGAGTTCATCAGGCCAGTCAATTTTGCATTTCTGCAGGATTTTTGAGCATGTCAAATTTCTTACGTCATTTGGCCCACAAAAAAAATCCTTATGCACAATTTAAAAAAATATATAAAAAAATATGATAATAAAATTGGACAAAAGTATATTCATACAGTTCTTACACATGTGTAATTGACAAAAAAATTGAAAGAATTTCAAAAAACGGTCCAGAAAGCACTTTTTTAAGGGTGTGTGAAGTTTTTTACAAAATTTTGACATTTTTGACTTTTGACTTTTGACTTCCTATGAAATCATATTGAAATTGGACAAAACATATTCCTTATGCGCATGTAAAAAAAAAAAAAATTATGATAATAAAATTGGACAAAAGTATATTCATACAGTTCTTACACATGTGTAATTGACAAAAAATCGAAAGAGTTTCGAAAAACGGTCCAGAAAGCACTTTTTTATGGGTGTGTGAAGTTTTTTACAAAATTTTGACATTTTTGACTTTTGACTTTTGACTTCCTATGAAATCATATTGGAATTGGACAAAACATATTCCTTATGCGCATATAAAATTTAAAAAAAAAATTATGATAATAAAATTGGACAAAAGTATATTCATACAGTTCTTACACATGTGTAATTGACAAAAAAATCGAAAGAATTTCGAAAAACGGTCCAGAAAGCACTTTTTTAAGGGGTGATAAGTTTTTGAAAAAAATTTCATTTTTTCAAAATTTTACTTTTGGACATTAATTTGGGTTACATATCCAATATGAAAAACCCCGGTGGAGCGCATTTGCCCCCTGTTGAATTTTTAAAGTGTTACAACTGGCAATTGCCATATGGCATTTGCAATACACTTTGGATGAATCAACGCCGAATTGGGTGGTATTGGCCAATGTGTATATGGTTTGTCCGATGCCAATGACTTGCCATTCATTTTTGTCCAATACAGGGGGGTATTCCCTTACATAATATAACAGAGACAGTAGATCTACCCGGTATGTCAAAATATAATAGAGACAGTAGATCTAGCTGGTCTGTCATATTATAATAGAGACAGTGTATCTACCAGGTCTGTCATAATATAACAGAGACAGTAGATCTACCTGTTATGTCAAAATATAATAGAGACAGTAGATCTAGCTGGTCTGTCATAATATAATAGAGACAGTAGATCTAGCTGGTCTGTCATAATATAATAGAGATTGTAGTTTAACCTGGTCTGTCATAATAGAAGAGAGACATTAGATCTACCTGGTCTGTCATAATATAATAGAGACAGTAGATCAAGCTGGTCTGTCATAATATAATAGAGACAGTAGATCTAGCTGGTCTGTCAAAACATAATAGAGACAGTATATCTAGCTGGTCTGTCATAATATAATAGGGACAGTAGATCTAGCTGGTCTGTCATAATATAATAGAGACAGTGTATCTACCAGGTCTGTCATAATATAACAGAGACAGTAGATCTAGCTGGTCTGTCATAATATAACAGAGACAGTAGATCTACCCGGTATGTCAAAATATAATAGAGACAGTATATCTAGCTGGTCTGTCATAATATAATAGAGACAGTAGATCTAGCTGGTCTGTCATAATATAATAGAGACAGTAGATCTACCTGGTATGTCAAAATATAATAGAGACAGTATATCTAGCTGGTCTGTCATAATATAATAGAGACAGTAGATCTAGCTGGTCTGTCATAATATAATAGAGACAGTAGATCTAGATGGTCTGTCATAGTACAATAGAGATATAGAGATAGTAGATCTAGCTGGTCTGTCATATTATAATAGAGACAGTATATCTAGCTGGTCTGTCATAATATAATAGAGACAGTAGATCTAGCTGGTCTGTCATAATATAATAGAGACAGTAGATCTACCTGGTATGTCAAAATATAATAGAGACAGTATATCTAGCTGGTCTGTCATAATATAACAGAGACAGTGTATCTACCAGGTCTGTCATAATATAACAGAGACAGTAGATCTACCTGGTATGTCATAATATAATAGAGACAGTAGATCTAGATGGTCTGTCATAGTACAATAGAGATATAGAGACAGTAGATCTAGCTGGTCTGTCATATTATAATAGAGACAGTAGATCTAGCTTGTCTGTCATAATATAATAGAGATTGTAGTTTAACCTGGTCTGTCATAATAGAATAGAGACAGTAGATCTAGCTGGTCTGTCATAATATAATAGAGACAGTAGATCTACCTGGTCTGTCATAGTATAATAGAGACAGTAGCTCTAGCTGGTCCGTCATAGTACAATAGAGACATAGAGACAGTAGATCTAGCTGGTCTGTCATAATATAATAGAGACAGTAGATCAAGCTGGTCTGTCATAATATAATAGAGACAGTAGATCTAGCTGGTCTGTCAAAACATAATAGAGACAGTAGATCTAGCTGGTCTGTCATAATATAATAGGGACAGTAGATCTAGCTGGTCTGTCATAATATAATAGAGACAGTGTATCTACCAGGTCTGTCATAATATAACAGAGACAGTAGATCTAGCTGGTCTGTCATAATATAACAGAGACAGTAGATCTACCCGGTATGTCAAAATATAATAGAGACAGTAGATCTAGCTGGTCTGTCATAATATAATAGAGACAGTAGATCTAGCTGGTCTGTCATATTATAATAGAGACAGTAGATCTACCAGGTCTGTCATAATATAACAGAGACAGTAGATCTACCTGGTATGTCAAAATATAATAGAGACAGTATATCTAGCTGGTCTGTCATAATATAATAGAGACAGTAGATCTAGCTGGTCTGTCATAATATAATAGAGACAGTAGATCTAGATGGTCTGTCATAGTACAATAGAGATATAGAGACAGTAGATCTAGCTGGTCTGTCATAATATAATAGAGACAGTAGATCTAGCTGGTCTGTCATAATATAATAGAGATTGTAGTTTAACCTGGTCTGTCATAATAGAATAGAGACAGTAGATCTAGCTGGTCTGTCATAATATAATAGAGACAGTAGATCTACCTGGTCTGTCATAGTATAATAGAGACAGTAGCTCTAGCTGGTCCGTCATAGTACAATAGAGACATAGAGACAGTAGATCTAGCTGGTCTGTCATAATATAATAGAGACAGTAGATCAAGCTGGTCTGTCATAATATAATAGAGACAGTAGATCTAGCTGGTCTGTCAAAACATAATAGAGACAGTAGATCTACATGGTCTGTCATAATATAATTGACACAGTAGATCTTGCTGGTCTGTCATAATATAATAGAGACAGTAGATCTAGCTGGTCTGTCATATTATAATAGAGACAGTAGATCTAGCTGGTCTGTCATAATATAATAGAGACAGTGTATCTACCAGGTCTGTCATAATATAACAGAGACAGTAGATCTACCTGGTCTGTCATAATATAATAGAGACAGTAGATCTAGCTGGTCTGTCATATTATAATAGAGACAGTAGATCTACCTGGTCTGTCATAGTATAATAGAGACAGTAGATCTAGATGGTCTGTCATAGTACAATAGAGATATAGAGACAGTAGATCTAGCTGGTCTGTCATAATATAACAGAGACAGTAGATCTAGCTGGTCTGTCATATTATAATAGAGACAGTAGATCTAGCTGGTCTGTCATAATATAATAGAGATTGTAGTTTAACCTGGTCTGTCATAATAGAATAGAGACATTAGATCTACCTGGTCTGTCATAATATAATAGAGACAGTAGATCAAGCTGGTCTGTCATAATATAATAGAGACAGTAGATCTAGCTGGTCTGTCAAAACATAATAGAGACAGTCGATCTAGCTGGTCTGTCATAATATAATAGGGACAGTAGATCTAGCTGGTCTGTCATAATATAATAGAGACAGTGTATCTACCAGGTCTGTCATAATATAACAGAGACAGTAGATCTAGCTGGTCTGTCATAATATAACAGAGACAGTAGATCTACCCGGTATTTCAAAATATAATAGAGACAGTAGATCTAGCTGGTCTGTCATAATATAATAGAGACAGTAGATCTAGCTGGTCTGTCATATTATAATAGAGACAGTATATCTAGCTGGTATGTCATAATATTATAGGGACAGTAGATCTAGCTGGTCTGTCATAATATAATAGAGACAGTGTATCTACCAGGTCTGTCATAATATAACAGAGACAGTAGATCTACCTGGTATGTCAAAATATAATAGACATTTTACATTACATTTAAGTCATTTAGCAGACGCTCTTATCCAGAGCGACTTACAAATTGGTGCATTCACCTTATGACATCCAGTGGAACAGCCACTTTACAATAGTGCATCTAAATCTTTTAAGGGGGGTGAGAAGGATTACTTTATCCTATCCTAGGTATTCCTTAAAGAGGTGGGGTTTCAGGTGTCTCCGGAAGGTGGTGATTGACTCCGCTGTCCTGGCGTCGTGAGGGAGTGTGTTCCACCATTGGGGAGCCAGAGCAGCGAACAGTTTTGACTGGGCTGAGCGGGAACTGTACTTCCTCAGTGGTAGGGAGGCGAGCAGGCCAGAGGTGGATGAACGCAGTGCCCTTGTTTGGGTGTAGGGCCTGATCAGAGCCTGGAGGTACTGAGGTGCCGTTCCCCTCACAGCTCCGTAGGCAAGCACCGTGGTCTTGTAGCGGATGCGAGCTTCAACTGGAAGCCAGTGGAGAGAGCGGAGGAGCGGGGTGACGTGAGAGAACTTGGGAAGGTTGAACACCAGACGGGCTGCGGCGTTCTGGATGAGTTGTAGGGGTTTAATGGCACAGGCAGGGAGCCCAGCCAACAGCGAGTTGCAGTAATCCAGACGGGAGATGACAAGTGCCTGGATTAGGACCTGCGCCGCTTCCTGTGTGAGGCAGGGTCGTACTCTGCGGATGTTGTAGAGCATGAACCTACAGTCTAATAGAGACAGTATATCTAGCTGGTCTGTCATAATATAATAGAGACAGTAGATCTAGCTGGTCTGTCATAATATAATAGAGACAGTAGATCTACCTGGTCTGTCATAGTATAATAGAGACAGTAGATCTAGCTGGTCCGTCATAGTACAATAGAGACATAGAGACAGTAGATCTAGCTGGTCTGTCAAAATATAATAGAGACAGTAGATCTAGCTGGTCTGTCATAATATAATAGGGACAGTAGATCTAGCTGGTCTGTCATAATATAATAGAGACAGTGTATCTACCAGGTCTTCCATAATATAACAGAGACAGTGTATCTACCTGGTATGTCAAAATATAATAGAGACAGTAGATCTAGCTGGTCTGTCATAATATAACAGAGACAGTAGATCTACCTGGTATGTCAAAATATAATAGAGACAGTAGATCTAGCTGGTCTGTCATAATATAATAGAGACAGTAGATCTAGCTGGTCTGTCATATTATAATAGAGACAGTAGATCTAGCTGGTATGTCATAATATAATAGGGACAGTAGATCTAGCTGGTCTGTCATAATATAATAGAGTCAGTGTATCTACCAGGTCTGTCATAATATATCAGAGACAGTAGATCTAGCTGGTCTGTCATAATATAATAGAGACAGTAGATCTAGCTGGTCTGTCATATTATAATATAGACAGTAGATCTAGCTGGTATGTCATAATATAATAGAGATAGTAGATCTACCTGGTCTGTCAAATTAGAATGGAGACAGTAGATCTAGCTGGTCTGTTTTAATATAATAGTGACAGTGTATCTACCAGGTCTATCATAATATAACAGAGACAGTAGATCTAGCTGGTCTGTCATAATATAACAGAGACAGTATATCTACCTGGTATGTCAAAATATAATAGAGACAGTAGATCTAGCTGGTCTGTCATAATATAATAGAGACAGTAGATCTAGCTGGTCTGTCAAATTATAATAGAGACAGTAGATCTAGCTGGTCTGTCATCAAATAATAGACACAGCAGATCTAGCTGGTCTGTCATATTATAATAGTGACAGTAGATCTACCTGGTCTGTCAAATTAGAATAGAGACAGTATATCTAGCTGGTCTGTCATAATATAATAGAGACAGTAGATCAAGCTGGTCTGTCATAATATAATAGAGACAGTAGATCTACCTGGTCTGTCATAGTATAATAGAGACAGTAGATCTAGCTGGTCCGTCATAGTACAATAGAGACATAGAGACAGTAGATCTAGCTGGTCTGTCATAATATAATAGAGACAGTAGATCAAGCTGGTCTGTCATAATATAATAGAGACAGTAGATCTAGCTGGTCTGTCAAAATATAATAGAGACAGTAGATCGAGCTGGTCTGTCATAATATAATAGGGACAGTAGATCTAGCTGGTCTGTCATAATATAATAGAGACAGTCTATCTACCAGGTCTGTCATAATATAACAGAGACAGTAGATCTAGCTGGTCTGTCATAATATAACAGAGACAGTAGATCTAGCTGGTCTGTCATAATATAACAGAGACAGTAGATCTACCTGGTATGTCAAAATATAATAGAGACAGTAGATCTAGCTGGTCTGTCATAATATATTAGAGACAGTAGATCTAGCTGGTCTGTCATATTATAATATAGACAGTAGATCTAGCTGGTATGTCATAATATAATAGAGATAGTAGATCTACCTGGTCTGTCAAATTAGAATAGAGACAGTAGATCTAGCTGGTCTGTTTTAATATAATAGTGACAGTGTATCTACCAGGTCTGTCATAATATAACAGAGACAGTAGATCTAGCTGGTCTGTCATAATATAACAGAGACAGTAGATCTACCAGGTATGTCAAAATATAATAGAGACAGTAGATCTAGCTGGTCTGTCATAATATAATAGAGACAGTAGATCTAGCTGGTCTGTCATAATATAATAGAGACAGTATACTCACCTGGTCTGTCATAATATAATAGAGACAGCAGATCTAGCTAGTCTGTCATAATACAATAGAGACATTAGATCTACCTGGTCTGTCATAGTATAATAGAGACAGTAGATCTAGCTGGTCTGTCATAGTACAATATAGACAGTAGATCTAGTTGCTCTGTCATAATATGAGACAGTATATCTAGCTGGTCTGTCATAATATAATAGAGTAAGTTGATCTAGCTGGTCTGTCATGATATAATAGAGATAGTAGATCTAGCTGGTCTGTCATAATATAATAGAGACAGTAGATCTAGCTGGTCTGTCATAATATAATAGAGACAGTAGATCTAGATGGTCTGTCATAGTACAATAGAGATATAGAGACAGTAGATCTAGCTGGTCTGTCATATTATAATAGAGACAGTATATCTAGCTGGTCTGTCATAATATAATAGAGACAGTAGATCTAGCTGGTCTGTCATAATATAATAGAGACAGTAGATCTACCTGGTATGTCAAAATATAATAGAGACAGTATATCTAGCTGGTCTGTCATAATATAACAGAGACAGTGTATCTACCAGGTCTGTCATAATATAACAGAGACAGTAGATCTACCTGGTATGTCAAAATATAATAGAGACAGTATATCTAGCTGGTCTGTCATAATATAATAGAGACAGTAGATCTAGCTGGTCTGTCATAATATAATAGAGACAGTAGATCTAGATGGTCTGTCATAGTACAATAGAGATATAGAGACAGTAGATCTAGCTGGTCTGTCATATTATAATAGAGACAGTAGATCTAGCTTGTCTGTCATAATATAATAGAGATTGTAGTTTAACCTGGTCTGTCATAATAGAATAGAGACAGTAGATCTAGCTGGTCTGTCATAATATAATAGAGACAGTAGATCAAGCTGGTCTGTCATAATATAATAGAGACAGTAGATCTAGCTGGTCTGTCAAAATATAATAGAGACAGTAGATCGAGCTGGTCTGTCATAATATAATAGGGACAGTAGATCTAGCTGGTCTGTCATAATATAATAGAGACAGTCTATCTACCAGGTCTGTCATAATATAACAGAGACAGTAGATCTAGCTGGTCTGTCATAATATAACAGAGACAGTAGATCTAGCTGGTCTGTCATAATATAACAGAGACAGTAGATCTACCTGGTATGTCAAAATATAATAGAGACAGTAGATCTAGCTGGTCTGTCATAATATATTAGAGACAGTAGATCTAGCTGGTCTGTCATATTATAATATAGACAGTAGATCTAGCTGGTATGTCATAATATAATAGAGATAGTAGATCTACCTGGTCTGTCAAATTAGAATAGAGACAGTAGATCTAGCTGGTCTGTTTTAATATAATAGTGACAGTGTATCTACCAGGTCTGTCATAATATAACAGAGACAGTAGATCTAGCTGGTCTGTCATAATATAACAGAGACAGTAGATCTACCAGGTATGTCAAAATATAATAGAGACAGTAGATCTAGCTGGTCTGTCATAATATAATAGAGACAGTAGATCTAGCTGGTCTGTCATAATATAATAGAGACAGTATACTCACCTGGTCTGTCATAATATAATAGAGACAGCAGATCTAGCTAGTCTGTCATAATACAATAGAGACATTAGATCTACCTGGTCTGTCATAGTATAATAGAGACAGTAGATCTAGCTGGTCTGTCATAGTACAATATAGACAGTAGATCTAGTTGCTCTGTCATAATATGAGACAGTATATCTAGCTGGTCTGTCATAATATAATAGAGTAAGTTGATCTAGCTGGTCTGTCATGATATAATAGAGATAGTAGATCTAGCTGGTCTGTCATAATATAATAGAGACAGTAGATCTAGCTGGTCTGTCATAATATAATAGAGACAGTAGATCTAGATGGTCTGTCATAGTACAATAGAGATATAGAGACAGTAGATCTAGCTGGTCTGTCATATTATAATAGAGACAGTATATCTAGCTGGTCTGTCATAATATAATAGAGACAGTAGATCTAGCTGGTCTGTCATAATATAATAGAGACAGTAGATCTACCTGGTATGTCAAAATATAATAGAGACAGTATATCTAGCTGGTCTGTCATAATATAACAGAGACAGTGTATCTACCAGGTCTGTCATAATATAACAGAGACAGTAGATCTACCTGGTATGTCAAAATATAATAGAGACAGTATATCTAGCTGGTCTGTCATAATATAATAGAGACAGTAGATCTAGCTGGTCTGTCATAATATAATAGAGACAGTAGATCTAGATGGTCTGTCATAGTACAATAGAGATATAGAGACAGTAGATCTAGCTGGTCTGTCATATTATAATAGAGACAGTAGATCTAGCTTGTCTGTCATAATATAATAGAGATTGTAGTTTAACCTGGTCTGTCATAATAGAGTAGAGACAGTAGATCTAGCTGGTCTGTCATAATATAATAGAGACAGTAGATCTACCTGGTCTGTCATAGTATAATAGAGACAGTAGCTCTAGCTGGTCCGTCATAGTACAATAGAGACATAGAGACAGTAGATCTAGCTGGTCTGTCATAATATAATAGAGACAGTAGATCAAGCTGGTCTGTCATAATATAATAGAGACAGTAGATCTAGCTGGTCTGTCAAAACATAATAGAGACAGTAGATCTAGCTGGTCTGTCATAATATAATAGGGACAGTAGATCTAGCTGGTCTGTCATAATATAATAGAGACAGTGTATCTACCAGGTCTGTCATAATATAACAGAGACAGTAGATCTAGCTGGTCTGTCATAATATAACAGAGACAGTAGATCTACCCGGTATGTCAAAATATAATAGAGACAGTAGATCTAGCTGGTCTGTCATAATATAATAGAGACAGTAGATCTAGCTGGTCTGTCATATTATAATAGAGACAGTAGATCTAGCTGGTATGTCATAATATAATAGGGACAGTAGATCTAGCTGGTCTGTCATAATATAATAGAGACAGTGTATCTACCAGGTCTGTCATAATATAACAGAGACAGTAGATCTACCTGGTATGTCAAAATATAATAGAGACAGTATATCTAGCTGGTCTGTCATAATATAATAGAGACAGTAGATCTAGCTGGTCTGTCATAATATAATAGAGACAGTAGATCTACTTGGTCTGTCACAGTATAATAGAGACAGTAGATCTAGCTGGTCTGTCATAGTACAATAGAGACATAGAGACAGTAGATCTAGCTGGTCTGTCATAATAGAATAGAGACAGTAGATCTAGCTGGTCTGTCATAATATAATAGAGACAGTAGATCTACCTGGTCTGTCATAGTATAATAGAGACAGTAGATCTAGCTGGTCCGTCATAGTGCAATAGAGACATAGAGACAGTAGATCTAGCTGGTCTGTCATAATATAATAGAGACAGTAGATCAAGCTGGTCTGTCATAATATAATAGAGACAGTAGATCTAGCTGGTCTGTCAAAACATAATAGAGACAGTCGATCTAGCTGGTCTGTCATAATATAATAGGGACAGTAGATCTAGCTGGTCTGTCATAATATAATAGAGACAGTGTATCTACCAGGTCTGTCATAATATAACAGAGACAGTAGATCTAGCTGGTCTGTCATAATATAACAGAGACAGTAGATCTACCCGGTATTTCAAAATATAATAGAGACAGTAGATCTAGCTGGTCTGTCATAATATAATAGAGACAGTAGATCTAGCTGGTCTGTCATATTATAATAGAGACAGTATATCTAGCTGGTATGTCATAATATTATAGGGACAGTAGATCTAGTTGGTCTGTCATAATATAATAGAGACAGTGTATCTACCAGGTCTGTCATAATATAACAGAGACAGTAGATCTACCTGGTATGTCAAAATATAATAGACATTTTACATTACATTTAAGTCATTTAGCAGACGCTCTTATCCAGAGCGACTTACAAATTGGTGCATTCACCTTATGACATCCAGTGGAACAGCCACTTTACAATAGTGCATCTAAATCTTTTAAGGGGGGTGAGAAGGATTACTTTATCCTATCCTAGGTATTCCTTAAAGAGGTGGGGTTTCAGGTGTCTCCGGAAGGTGGTGATTGACTCCGCTGTCCTGGCGTCGTGAGGAGTGTGTTCCACCATTGGGGAGCCAGAGCAGCGAACAGTTTTGACTGGGCTGAGCGGGAACTGTACTTCCTCAGTGGTAGGGAGGCGAGCAGGCCAGAGGTGGATGAACGCAGTGCCCTTGTTTGGGTGTAGGGCCTGATCAGAGCCTGGAGGTACTGAGGTGCCGTTCCCCTCACAGCTCCGTAGGCAAGCACCGTGGTCTTGTAGCGGATGCGAGCTTCAACTGGAAGCCAGTGGAGAGAGCGGAGGAGCGGGGTGACGTGAGAGAACTTGGGAAGGTTGAACACCAGACGGGCTGCGGCGTTCTGGATGAGTTGTAGGGGTTTAATGGCACAGGCAGGGAGCCCAGCCAACAGCGAGTTGCAGTAATCCAGACGGGAGATGACAAGTGCCTGGATTAGGACCTGCGCCGCTTCCTGTGTGAGGCAGGGTCGTACTCTGCGTCTAATAGAGACAGTATATCTAGCTGGTCTGTCATAATATAATAGAGACAGTAGATCTAGCTGGTCTGTCATAATATAATAGAGACAGTAGATCTACCTGGTCTGTCATAGTATAATAGAGACAGTAGATCTAGCTGGTCCGTCATAGTACAATAGAGACATAGAGACAGTAGATCTAGCTGGTCTGTCAAAATATAATAGAGACAGTAGATCTAGCTGGTCTGTCATAATATAATAGGGACAGTAGATCTAGCTGGTCTGTCATAATATAATAGAGACAGTGTATCTACCAGGTCTTCCATAATATAACAGAGACAGTGTATCTACCTGGTATGTCAAAATATAATAGAGACAGTAGATCTAGCTGGTCTGTCATAATATAATAGAGTCAGTGTATCTACCAGGTCTGTCATAATATATCAGAGACAGTAGATCTAGCTGGTCTGTCATAATAAAACAGAGACAGTAGATCTACCTGGTATGTCAAAATATAATAGAGACAGTAGATCTAGCTGGTCTGTCATAATATAATAGAGACAGTAGATCTAGCTGGTCTGTCATATTATAATATAGACAGTAGATCTAGCTGGTATGTCATAATATAATAGAGATAGTAGATCTACCTGGTCTGTCAAATTAGAATGGAGACAGTAGATCTAGCTGGTCTGTTTTAATATAATAGTGACAGTGTATCTACCAGGTCTATCATAATATAACAGAGACAGTAGATCTAGCTGGTCTGTCATAATATAACAGAGACAGTATATCTACCTGGTATGTCAAAATATAATAGAGACAGTAGATCTAGCTGGTCTGTCATAATATAATAGAGACAGTAGATCTAGCTGGTCTGTCAAATTATAATAGAGACAGTAGATCTAGCTGGTCTGTCATCAAATAATAGACACAGCAGATCTAGCTGGTCTGTCATAGTATAATAGAGACAGTAGATCTAGCTGGTCCGTCATAGTACAATAGAGACATAGAGACAGTAGATCTAGCTGGTCTGTCATAATATAATAGAGACAGTAGATCAAGCTGGTCTGTCATAATATAATAGAGACAGTAGATCTAGCTGGTCTGTCAAAATATAATAGAGACAGTAGATCGAGCTGGTCTGTCATAATATAATAGGGACAGTAGATCTAGCTGGTCTGTCATAATATAATAGAGACAGTCTATCTACCAGGTCTGTCATAATATAACAGAGACAGTAGATCTAGCTGGTCTGTCATAATATAACAGAGACAGTAGATCTAGCTGGTCTGTCATAATATAACAGAGACAGTAGATCTACCTGGTATGTCAAAATATAATAGAGACAGTAGATCTAGCTGGTCTGTCATAATATATTAGAGACAGTAGATCTAGCTGGTCTGTCATATTATAATATAGACAGTAGATCTAGCTGGTATGTCATAATATAATAGAGATAGTAGATCAAATCAAATCAAATTTATTTATATAGCCCTTCGTACATCAGCTGATATCTCAAAGTGCTGTACAGAAACCCAGCCTAAAACCCCAAACAGCAAACAATGCAGGTGTAAAAGCACAGTGGCTAGGAAAAACTCCCTAGAAAGGCCAAAACCTAGGAAGAAACCTAGAGAGGAACCGGGCTATGTGGGGTGGCCAGTCCTCTTCTGGCTGTGCCGGGTAGAGATTATAACAGAACATGACCAAGATGTTCAAATGTTCATAAATGACCAGCATGGTCGAATAATAATAAGGCAGAACAGTTGAAACTGGAGCAGCAGCACAGTCAGGTGGACTGGGGACAGCAAGGAGCCTTCATGTCAGGTAGTCCTGGGGCACGGTCCTAGGGCTCAGGTCAGTTGAAACTGGAGCAGGAGCATGGCCAGGTGGACTGGGGACAGCAAGGAGTCCTCATGTCAGGTAGTCCTGGGACATGGTCCTAGGGCTCAGGTCCTCCGAGAGAGAGAAAGAAAGAGAGAAGGAGAGAATTAGAGAACGCACACTTAGATTCACACAGGACACCGAATAGGACAGGAGAAGTACTCCAGATATAACAAACTGACCCTAGCCCCCCGACACATAAACTACTGCAGCATAAATACTGGAGGCTGAGACAGGAGGACCAGATCTACCTGGTCTGTCAAATTAGAATAGAGACAGTAGATCTAGCTGGTCTGTTTTAATATAATAGTGACAGTGTATCTACCAGGTCTGTCATAATATAACAGAGACAGTAGATCTAGCTGGTCTGTCATAATATAACAGAGACAGTAGATCTACCAGGTATGTCAAAATATAATAGAGACAGTAGATCTAGCTGGTCTGTCATAATATAATAGAGACAGTAGATCTAGCTGGTCTGTCATAATATAATAGAGACAGTATACTCACCTGGTCTGTCATAATATAATAGAGACAGCAGATCTAGCTAGTCTGTCATAATACAATAGAGACATTAGATCTATCTGGTCTGTCATAGTATAATAGAGACAGTAGATCTAGCTGGTCTGTCATAGTACAATATAGACAGTAGATCTAGTTGCTCTGTCATAATATGAGACAGTATATCTAGCTGGTCTGTCATAATATAATAGAGTAAGTTGATCTAGCTGGTCTGTCATGATATAATAGAGATAGTAGATCTAGCTGGTCTGTCATAATACAATAGAGACAGTAGATCTAGCTGGTCTGTCATAATACAATAGAGACAGTAGATCTAGCTGGTCTGTCATAATAGAATAGAGACAGTAGATCTAGCTGGTCTGTCATAAGATAATAGAGATTGTAGTTTAACCTGGTCTGTCATAATAGAATAGAGACAGTAGATCTAGCTGGTCTGTCATAAGATAATAGAGATTGTAGTTTAACCTGGTCTGTCATAATAGAATAGAGACAGTAGATCTAGCTGGTCTGTCATAATATAATAGAGACAGTAGATCTACCTGGTCTGTCATAGTATAATAGAGACAGTAGATCTAGCCGGTCTGTCATAGTACAATAGAGACATAGAGACAGTAGATCTAGCTGGTCTGTCATAACATAATAGAGACAGTAGATCTAGCTGGTCTGTCATAGTACAATAGAGACATAGAGACAGTAGATCTAGCTGGTCTGTCATAACATAATAGAGACAGTAGATCTAGCTGGTCTGTCATAATACAATAGAGACAGTAGATCTAGTTGGTCTGTCATAATAGAATAGAGACAGTAGATCTAGCTGGTCTGTCATAAGATAATAGAGATTGTAGTTTAACCTGGTCTGTCATAATAGAATAGAGACAGTAGATCTAGCTGGTCTGTCATAACATAATAGAGACAGTAGATCAAGCTGGTCTGTCATAATATAATAGAGACAGTAGATCTAGCTGGTCTGTCAAAATATAATAGAGACAGTAGATCTAGCTGGTCTGTCATAATATAATAGGGACAGTAGATCTAGCTGGTCTGTCATAATATAACAGAGACAGTAGATCTACCTGGTATGTCAACATATAATAGAGACAGTAGATCTAGCTGGTCTGTCATAATATAACAGAGACAGTAGATCTACCTGGTATGTCAAAATATAATAGAGACAGTAGATCTAGCTGGTCTGTCATAATATAATAGAGACAGTAGATCTAGCTGGTCTGTCAAATTATAACAGAGACAGTAGATCTAGCTGGTCTGTCATAATATAATAGAGACAGTATACTCACCTGGTCTGTCATAATATAATAGAGACAGCAGATCTAGCTAGTCTGTCATAATACAATAGAGACATTAGATCTACCTGGTCTGTCATAGTATAATAGAGACAGTAGATCTAGCTGGTCTGTCATAGTACAATATAGACAGTAGATCTAGTTGCTCTGTCATAATATGAGACAGTATATCTAGCTGGTCTGTCATAATATAATAGAGTAAGTTGATCTAGCTGGTCTGTCATGATATAATAGAGATAGTAGATCTAGCTGGTCTGTCATAATACAATAGAGACAGTAGATCTAGCTGGTCTGTCATAATACAATAGAGACAGTAGATCTAGCTGGTCTGTCATAATAGAATAGAGACAGTAGATCTAGCTGGTCTGTCATAAGATAATAGAGATTGTAGTTTAACCTGGTCTGTCATAATAGAATAGAGACAGTAGATCTAGCTGGTCTGTCATAATATAATAGAGACAGTAGATCTTCCTGGTCTGTCATAGTATACTAGAGACAGTAGATCTAGCCGGTCTGTCATAGTACAATAGAGACATAGAGACAGTAGATCTAGCTGGTATGTCATAACATAATAGAGACAGTAGATCTAGCTGGTCTGTCATAGTACAATAGAGACATAGAGACAGTAGATCTAGCTGGTCTGTCATAATATAATAGAGACAGTAGATCAAGCTGGTCTGTCATAATATAATAGAGACAGTAGATCTAGCTGGTCTGTCAAAATATAATAGAGACAGTAGATCTAGCTGGTCTGTCATAATATAATAGGGACAGTGTATCTACCAGGTCTGTCATAATATAACAGAGACAGTAGATCTAGCTGGTCTGTCATAATATAACAGAGACAGTAGATCTACCTGGTATGTCAAAATATAATAGAGACAGTAGATCTAGCTGGTCTGTCATAATATAATAGAGACAGTAGATCTAGCTGGTCTGTCATATTATAATAGAGACAGTAGATCTAGCTGGTATGTCATAATATAATAGGGACAGTAGATCTAGCTGGTCTGTCATAATATAATAGAGACAGTGTATCTACCAGGTCTGTCATAATATAACAGAGACAGTAGATCTAGCTGGTCTGTCATAATACAATAGAGACAGTAGATCTAGTTGGTCTGTCATAATAGAATAGAGACAGTAGATCTAGCTGGTCTGTCATAAGATAATAGAGATTGTAGTTTAACCTGGTCTGTCATAATAGAATAGAGACAGTAGATCTAGCTGGTCTGTCATAATATAATAGAGACAGTAGATCTACCTGGTCTGTCATAGTATAATAGAGACAGTAGATCTAGCTGGTCTGTCATAGTACAATAGAGACATAGAGACAGTAGATCTAGCTGGTCTGTCATAACATAATAGAGACAGTAGATCAAGCTGGTCTGTCATAATATAATAGAGACAGTAGATCTAGCTGGTCTGTCATAGTACAATAGAGACATAGAGACAGTAGATCTAGCTGGTCTGTCATAACATAATAGAGACAGTAGATCAAGCTGGTCTGTCATAATATAATAGAGACAGTGTATCTACCAGGTCTGTCATAATATAACAGAGACAGTAGATCTAGCTGGTCTGTCATAATATAACAGAGACAGTAGATCTACCTGGTATGTCAAATTAGAAAAGAGACAGTAGATCTAGCTGGTCTGTCATCAAATAATAGACACAGTAGATCTAGCTGGTCTGTCATAATATAATAGAGACAGTATACTCACCTGGTCTGTCATAATATAATAGAGACAGCAGATCTAGCTAGTCTGTCATAATACAATATAGACAGTAGATCTAGTTGCTCTGTCATAATATGAGACATTATATCTAGCTGGTCTGTCATGATATAATAGAGATAGTAGATCGAGCTGGTCTGTCATAATACAATAGTGACAGTAGATCTAGCTGGTCTGTCATAATAGAATAGAGACATTAGATCTAGCTGGTCTGTCATAATATAATAGAGACAGTAGATCTACCTGGTCTGTCATAGTATAATAGAGACAGTAGATCTAGCCGGTCTGTCATAGTACAATAGAGACATAGAGACAGTAGATCTAGCTGGTCTGTCATAACATAATAGAGACAGTAGATCAAGCTGGTCTGTCATAATATAATAGAGACAGTAGATCTAGCTGGTCTGTCATAGTGCAATAGAGACATAGAGACAGTAGATCTAGCTTGTCTGTCATAACATAATAGAGACAGTAGATCAAGCTGGTCTGTCATAATATAATAGAGACAGTAGATCTAGCTGGTCTGTCAAAATATAATAGAGACAGTAGATCTAGCTGGTCTGTCATAATATAATAGGGACAGTAGATCTAGCTGGTCTGTCATAATATAATAGAGACAGTGTATCTACCAGGTCTGTCATAATATAACAGAGACAGTAGATCTAGCTGGTCTGTCATAATATAACAGAGACAGTAGATCTACCTGGTATGTCAACATATAATAGAGACAGTAGATCTAGCTGGTCTGTCATAATATAATAGAGACAGTAGATCTAGCTGGTCTGTCATATTATAATATAGACAGTAGATCTAGCTGGTCTGTT
The DNA here is from genome assembly GCF_023373465.1 of Oncorhynchus keta. NCBI lineage: Eukaryota > Metazoa > Chordata > Actinopteri > Salmoniformes > Salmonidae > Oncorhynchus > Oncorhynchus keta. The sequence goes on from NW_026283895.1 coordinate 38,099, forward strand.
TTAATATAATAGTGACAGTGTATCTACCAGGTCTGTCATAATATAACAGAGACAGTAGATCTAGCTGGTCTGTCATAATATAACAGAGACAGTAGATCTACCTGGTATGTCAAAATATAATAGAGACAGTAGATCTAGCTGGCCTGTCATAATATAATAGAGACAGTAGATCTAGCTGGTCTGTCATATTATAATAGAGACAGTAGATCTAGCTGGTCTGTCATAGTACAATAGAGACATAGAGACAGTAGATCTAGCTGGTCTGTCATAACATAATAGAGACAGTAGATCAAGCTGGTCTGTCATAATATAATAGAGACAGTAGATCTAGCTGGTCTGTCAAAATATAATAGAGACAGTAGATCTAGCTGGTCTGTCGTAATATAATAGGGACAGTAGATCTAGCTGGTCTGTCATAATATAATAGAGACAGTGTATCTACCAGGTCTGTCTTAATATAATAGAGACAGTGTATCTACCAGGTCTGTCATAATATAACAGAGACAGTAGATCTAGCTGGTCTGTCATAATATAACAGAGACAGTAGATCTACCTGGTATGTCAAAATATAATAGAGACAGTAGATCTAGCTGGTCTGTCATATTATAATAGAGACAGTAGATCTAGCTGGTATGTCATAATATAATAGAGATAGTAGATCTACCTGGTCTGTCAAATTAGAAAAGAGACAGTAGATCTAGCTGGTCTGTCATCAAATAATAGACACAGTAGATCACCTGGTCTGTCATAATATAATAGAGACAGCAGATCTACCTGGTATGTCAAAATATAATAGAGACAGTAGATCTAGCTGGCCTGTCATAATATAAGAGACAGTAGATCTAGCTGGTCTGTCATATTATAATAGAGACAGTAGATCTAGCTGGTATGTCATAATATAAAAGGGACAGTAGATCTAGCTGGTCTGTCATAATATAATTGAGACAATATATCTACCAGGTTTGTCATAATATAACAGAGACAGTAGATCTAGCTGGTCTGTCATAATACAATAGAGACAGTAGATCTAGCTGGTCTGTCATAATATAATAGAGACAGTAGATCTAGCTGGTCTGTCTTAAGATAATAGAGATTGTAGTTTAACCTGGTCTGTCATAATAGAATAGAGACAGTAGATCTAGCTGGTCTGTCATAATATAATAGAGCCAGTAGATCTACCTGGTCTGTCATAGTATAATAGAGACAGTAGATCTAGCTGGTCTGTCATAGTACAATAGAGACATAGAGACAGTAGATCTAGCTGGTCTGTCATAATAGAATAGAGACAGTAGATCTAGCTGGTCTGTCATAAGATAATAGAGATTGTAGTTTAACCTGGTCTGTCATAATAGAATAGAGACAGTAGATCTAGCTGGTCTGTCATAACATAATAGAGACAGTAGATCAAGCTGGTCTGTCATAATATAATAGAGACAGTAGATCTAGCTGGTCTGTCAAAATATAATAGAGACAGTAGATCTAGCTGGTCTGTCATAATATAATAGGGACAGTAGATCTAGCTGGTCTGTTTTAATATAATAGTGACAGTGTATCTACCAGGTCTGACATAATATAACAGAGACAGTAGATCTAGCTGGTCTGTCATAATATAACAGAGACAGTAGATCTACCTGGTATGTCAAAATATAATAGAGACAGTAGATCTAGCTGGTCTGTCATAATATAATAGAGACAGTAGATCTAGCTGGTCTGTCATATTATAATAGAGACAGTAGATCTAGCTGGTATGTCATAATATAATAGGGACAGTAGATCTAGCTGGTATGTCATAATATAATAGGGACAGTAGATCTAGCTGGTCTGTCATAATATAATAGAGACAGTGTATCTACCAGGTATGTCATAATATAACAGAGACAGTAGATCTAGCTGGTCTGTCATAATACAATAGAGACAGTAGATCTAGCTGGTCTGTCATAATAGAATAGAGACAGTAGATCTAGCTGGTCTGTCATAAGATAATAGAGATTGTAGTTTAACCTGGTCTGTCATAATAGAATAGAGACAGTAGATCTAGCTGGTCTGTCATAATATAATAGAGACAGTAGATCTACCTGGTCTGTCATAGTATAATAGAGACAGTAGATCTAGCTGGTCTGTCATAGTACAATAGAGACATAGAGACAGTAGATCTAGCTGGTCTGTCATAACATAATAGAGACAGTAGATCAAGCTGGTCTGTCATAATATAATAGAGACAGTAGATCTAGCTGGTCTGTCATAATATAATAGGGACAGTAGATCTAGCTGGTCTGTCATAATATAATAGAGACAGTGTATCTACCAGGTCTGTCATAATATAACAGAGACAGTAGATCTAGCTGGTCTGTCATAATATAACAGAGACAGTAGATCTACCTGGTATGTCAAAATATAATAGAGACAGTAGATCTAGCTGGTCTGTCATAATATAATAGAGACAGTAGATCTAGCTGGTCTGTCATATTATAATATAGACAGTAGATCTAGCTGGTATGTCATAATATAATAGGGACAGTAGATCTAGCTGGTATGTCATAATATAATAGGGACAGTAGATCTAGCTGGTCTGTCATAATATAATAGAGACAGTGTATCTACCAGGTCTGTCATAATATAACAGAGACAGTAGATCTAGCTGGTCAGTCATAATACAATAGAGACAGTAGATCTAGCTGGTCTGTCATAATAGAATAGAGACAGTAGATCTAGCTGGTCTGTCATAAGATAATAGAGATTGTAGTTTAACCTGGTCTGTCATAATAGAATAGAGACAGTAGATCTAGCTGGTCTGTCATAATATAATAGAGACAGTAGATCTACCTGGTCTGTCATAGTATAATAGAGACAGTAGATCTAGCTGGTCTGTCATAGTACAATATAGACATAGAGACAGTAGATCTAGCTGGTCTGTCATAACATAATAGAGACAGTAGATCAAGCTGGTCTGTCATAATATAATAGAGACAGTAGATCTAGCTGGTCTGTCAAAATATAATAGAGACAGTAGATCTAGCTGGTCTGTCATAATATAATAGGGACAGTAGATCTAGCTGGTCTGTCATAATATAATAGAGACAGTAGATCTACCTGGTATGTCAAAATATAATAGAGACAGTAGATCTAGCTGGTCTGTCATAATATAATAGAGACAGTAGATCTAGCTGGTCTGTCATATTATAATATAGACAGTAGATCTAGCTGGTCTGTTTTAATATAATAGTGACAGTGTATCTACCAGGTCTGTCATAATATAACAGAGACAGTAGATCTAGCTGGTCTGTCATAATATAACAGAGACAGTATATCTACCTGGTATGTCAAAATATGATAGAGACAGTAGATCTAGCTGGTCTGTCATAATATAATAGAGACAGTAGATCTAGCTGGTCTGTCATATTATAATATAGACAGTAGATCTAGCTGGTCTGTTTTAATATAATAGTGACAGTGTATCTACCAGGTCTGTCATAATATAACAGAGACAGTAGATCTAGCTGGTCTGTCATAATATAATAGAGACAGTAGATCTACCTGGTCTGTCAAAATATAATAGAGACAGTAGATCTAGCTGGTCTGTCATAATATAATAGAGACAGTAGATCTAGCTGGTCTGTCATATTATAATAGAGACAGTAGATCTAGCTGGTATGTCATAATATAATAGGGACAGTAGATCTAGCTGGTCTGTCATAATATAATAGAGATTGTAGTTTAACCTGGTCTGTCATAATAGAATAGAGACAGTAGATCTAGCTGGTCTGTCATAATATAATAAAGACAGTAGATCTACCTGGTCTGTCATAGTATAATAGAGACAGTAGATCTAGCTGGTCTGTCATAGTACAATAGAGACATAGAGACAGTAGATCTAGCTGGTCTGTCATAACATAATAGAGACAGTAGATCAAGCTGGTCTGTCATAATATAATAGAGACAGTAGATCTAGCTGGTCTGTCAAAATATAATAGAGACAGTAGATCTAGCTGGTCTGTCATAATATAATAGGGACAGTAGATCTAGCTGGTCTGTCATAATATAATAGAGACAGTAGATCTAGCTGGTCTGTTTTAATATAATAGTGACAGTGTATCTACCAGGTCTGTCATAATATAATATAGACAGTAGATCTAGCTGGTCTGTTTTAATATAATAGTGACAGTGTATCTACCAGGTCTGTCATAATATAATAGAGACAGTAGATCAAGCTGGTCTGTCATAATATAATAGAGACAGTAGATCTAGCTGGTCTGTCATAGTACAATAGAGACATAGAGACAGTAGATCTAGCTGGTCTGTCATAATATAATAGAGACAGTAGATCAAGCTGGTCTGTCATAATATAATAGAGACAGTAGATCTAGCTGGTCTGTCATAGTACAATAGAGACATAGAGACAGTAGATCTAGCTGGTCTGTCATAACATAATAGAGACAGTAGATCAAGCTGGTCTGTCATAATATAATAGAGACAGTAGATCTAGCTGGTCTGTCATAATATAATAGAGACAGTGTATCTACCACATCTGTCATAATATAACAGAGACAGTAGATCTAGCTGGTCTGTCATAATATAACAGAGACAGTAGATCTACCTGGTATGTCAAAATATAATAGAGACAGTAGATCTAGCTGGTCTGTCATAATATAATAGAGACAGTAGATCTAGCTGGTCTGTCATATTATAATATAGACAGTAGATCTAGCTGGTATGTCATAATATAATAGAGATAGTAGATCTACCTGGTCTGTCAAATTAGAATAGAGACAGTAGATCTAGCTGGTCTGTTTTAATATAATAGTGACAGTGTATCTACCAGGTCTGTCATAATATAACAGAGACAGTAGATCTAGCTGGTATGTCATAATATAATAGAGACAGTAGATCTAGCTGGTCTGTCATAATATAATAGAGACAGTAGATCTAGCTGGTCTGTCATATTATAATAGAGACAGTAGATCTAGCTGGTATGTCATAATATAACAGGGACAGTAGATCTAGCTGGTCTGTCATAATATAATAGAGACAGTGTATCTACCAGGTCTGTCATAATATAACAGAGACAGTGTATCTACCAGGTCTGTCATAATATAACAGAGACAGTAGATCTAGCTGGTCTGTCATAATATAATAGAGACAGTAGATCTACCTGGTCTGTCAAAATATAATAGAGACAGTAGATCTAGCTGGTCTGTCATAATATAATAGAGACAGTAGATCTAGCTGGTCTGTCATAATATAATAGAGACAGTAGATCTAGCTGGTCTGTCATAGTACAATAGAGACATATAGACAGTAGATCTAGCTGGTCTGTCATAATATAATAGGGACAGTAGATCTAGCTGGTCTGTCATAATATAATAGAGACCGTGTATCTACCAGGTCTGTCATAGTACAATAGAGACATAGAGACAGTAGATCTAGCTGGTCTGTCATAATATAATAGAGACAGTAGATCTAGCTGGTCTGTCAAAATATAATAGAGACAGTAGATCTAGATGGTCTGTCATAATATAATAGAGACAGTAGATCTAGCTGGTCTGTCATAATATAATAGAGACAGTAGATCTAGCTGGTCTGTCATAATATAATAGAGACAGTGTATCTACCAGGTCTGTCATAATATAACAGAGACAGTAGATCTAGCTGGTCTGTCATATTATAATAGAGACAGTAGATCTAGCTGGTATGTCATAATATAATAGAGATAGTAGATCTACCTGGTCTGTCATATTATAATAGAGACAGTAGATCTAGCTGGTATGTCATAATATAATAGAGATAGTAGATTTACCTGGTCTGTCAAAATATAATAGAGAAAGTAGATCTTGCTGGTCTGTCATCAAATAATAAACACAGTAGATCTAGCTGGTCTGTCATAATATAATAGAGACAGCAGATCTAGCTAGTCTGTCATAATACAATAGAGACAGTAGATCTACCTGGTCTGTCATAGTATAATAGAAACAGTAGATCTAGCTGGTCTGTCATAATATAATAGAGACAGTAGATCTAGCTGGTCTGTCATATTATAGTAGAGACAGTAGATCTAGCTGTTCTGTCATAATATAATGGAGATAGTAGATATAGCTCGTCTGTCATAATACAATAGAGACAGTAGATCTAGCTGGTCTGTCATCATATAATAGAGACAGTGTATCTACCAGGTCTGTCATAATTTAACAGATACCGTAGATCTAGCTTGTCTGTCATAATATAACAGAGACAGTAGATCTAGCTTGTCTGTCATAATATAATAGAGACAGTAGATCTACCTGGTCTGTCATATTATAATAGATACAGTAGATCTAGCTGGTATGTCATAATATAATAGAGATAGTAGATCTACCTGGTCTGTCAAATTAGAATAGAGACAGTAGATCTAGTTGGTCTGTCATAATATAATAGAGACAGTGTATCTACCAGGTCTGTCATAATATAACAGAGACAGTAGATCTAGCTGGTCTGTCATAATTTAACAGAGACAGTAGATCTACCTGGTATGTCAAATATAATAGAGACAGTAGATCTAGCTGGTCTGTCATAATATAATAGAGACAGTAGATCTAGCTGGTCTGTCATATTATAATAGAGACAGTAGATCTAGCTGGTCTGTCATAATATAATAGAGACAGTAGATCTAGCTGGTCTGTCATCAAATTATAGACACAGTATATCTAGCTGGGCTGTCATATTATAATAGAGACAGTAGATCTACCTGGTCTGTCAAATTAGAATAGAGACAGTAGATCTAGCTGGTCTGTCATCAAATAATAGAGAAAGTATATCTACTTGGTCTGTCATAATATAATAGAGACAGTAGATCTACCTGGTCTGTCATAGTATAATAGAAACAGTAGATCTAGCTGGTCTGTCATAATACAATAGAGACAGTAGATCTAGCTGGTCTGTCATAATATAATAGAGACAGTAGATCTACCTGGTCTGTCATAGTATAATAGAGACAGTAGATCTAGCTGGTCTGTCATAATACAATAGATACATAGAGACAGTAGATCTAGCTGGTCTGTCATAATATAATAGGGACAGTAGATCTAGCTGGTCTGTCATAATATAATAGAGACAGTGTATCTACCAGGTCTGTCAAAATATAACAGAGACAGAAGATCTACCTGGTCTGTCAAAATATAATAGAGACAGTAGATCTAGCTGGTCTGTCATAATATAATAGAGACAGTAGATCTAGCTGGTCTTGTCATAATATAATAGAGATAGTAGATCTACCTGGTCTGTCATAATATAACAGAGCAGTAGATCTACCTGGTCTGTCATAATATAATAGAGACAGTAGATCTATCTGGTCTGTCATAATATAATAGAGACAGTAGATCTAGCTGGTCTGTCATCAAATAATAGACACAGTAGATCTAGCTGGGCTGTCATAATATAATAGAGAAAGTATATCTACTTGGTCTGTCATAATATAATAGAGACAGTAGATCTAGCTGGTCTGTCATATTATAATAGAGACAGTAGATCTAGCTGGTATGTCATAATATAATAGAGATAGTAGATCTACCTGGTCTGTCATATTATAATAGAGACAGTAGATCTAGCTGGTATGTCATAATATAATAGAGATAGTAGATTTACCTGGTCTGTCAAAATATAATAGAGAAAGTAGATCTTGCTGGTCTGTCATCAAATAATAAACACAGTAGATCTAGCTGGTCTGTCATAATATAATAGAGACAGCAGATCTAGCTAGTCTGTCATAATACAATAGAGACAGTAGATCTACCTGGTCTGTCATAGTATAATAGAAACAGTAGATCTAGCTGGTCTGTCATAATATAAGAGACATAGAGACAGTAGATCTAGCTGGTCTGTCATATTATAGTAGAGACAGTAGATCTAGCTGTTCTGTCATAATATAATGGAGATAGTAGATCTAGCTCGTCTGTCATAATACAATAGAGACAGTAGATCTAGCTGGTCTGTCATAATATAATAGAGACAGTAGATCTAGCTGGTCTTTCATAATATAATAGAGATAGTAGATCTAGCTGGTCTGTCATATTATAACAGAGACAGTAGATCTAGCTTGTCTGTCATAATATAATAGAGACAGTAGATCTACCTGGTCTGTCATATTATAATAGATACAGTAGATCTAGCTGGTATGTCATAATATAATAGAGATAGTAGATCTACCTGGTCTGTCAAATTAGAATAGAGACAGTAGATCTAGTTGGTCTGTCATAATATAATAGAGACAGTGTATCTACCAGGTCTGTCATAATATAACAGAGACAGTAGATCTAGCTGGTCTGTCATAATTTAACAGAGACAGTAGATCTACCTGGTATGTCAAAATATAATAGAGACAGTAGATCTAGCTGGTCTGTCATAATATAATAGAGACAGTAGATCTAGCTGGTCTGTCATATTATAATAGAGACAGTAGATCTAGCTGGTCTGTCATAATATAATAGAGACAGTAGATCTAGCTGGTCTGTCATCAAATTATAGACACAGTATATCTAGCTGGGCTGTCATATTATAATAGAGACAGTAGATCTACCTGGTCTGTCAAATTAGAATAGAGACAGTAGATCTAGCTGGTCTGTCATCAAATAATAGAGAAAGTATATCTACTTGGTCTGTCATAATATAATAGAGACAGTAGATCTACCTGGTCTGTCATAGTATAATAGAAACAGTAGATCTAGCTGGTCTGTCATAATACAATAGAGACAGTAGATCTAGCTGGTCTGTCATAATATAATAGAGACAGTAGATCTACCTGGTCTGTCATAGTATAATAGAGACAGTAGATCTAGCTGGTCTGTCATAATACAATAGATACATAGAGACAGTAGATCTAGCTGGTCTGTCATAATATAATAGGGACAGTAGATCTAGCTGGTCTGTCATAATATAATAGAGACAGTGTATCTACCAGGTCTGTCAAAATATAACAGAGACAGTAGATCTACCTGGTATGTCAAAATATAATAGAGACAGTAGATCTAGCTGGTCTGTCATAATATAATAGAGACAGTAGATCTAGCTGGTCTTTCATAATATAATAGAGATAGTAGATCTACCTGGTCTGTCATAATATAACAGAGGCAGTAGATCTACCTGGCATGTCAAAATATAAGAGACAGTAGATCTATCTGGTCTGTCATAATATAATAGAGACAGTAGATCTAGCTGGTCTGTCATCAAATAATAGACACAGTAGATCTAGCTGGGCTGTCATAATATAATAGAGAAAGTATATCTACTTGGTCTGTCATAATATAATAGAGACAGTAGATCTAGCTGGTCTGTCATATTATAATAGAGACAGTAGATCTAGCTGGTCTGTCATAGTATAATAGAGACAGTAGATCTAGCTGGTCTGTCATAATACAATAGAGACAGTAGATCTATCTGGTCTGTCATAATATAATAGAGACAGTAGATCTACCTGCTCTGTCATAGTATAATAGAGACAGTAGATCTAGCTGGTCTGTCATAGTACAATAGAGACAGTAGATCTAGCTGGTCTGTCATCAAATAATAGACACAGTAGATCTAGCTGGGCTGTCATAATATAATAGAGAAAGTAGATCTACTTGGTCTGTCATAATATAATAGAGACAGTAGATCTAGCTGGTCTGTCATAATATAATAGAGACAGTAGATCTACCTGCTCTGTCATAGTATAATAGAGACAGTAGATCTAGCTGGTCTGTCAAAATATAATAGAGACAGTAGATCTAGCTGGTCTGTCATCAAATAATAGACACAGTAGATCTAGCTGGGCTGTCATAATATAATAGAGAAAGTATATCTACTTGGTCTGTCATAATATAATAGAGACAGTAGATCTAGCTGGTCTGTCATAATATAATAGAGACAGTGTATCTAAAAGGTCTGTCAAAATATAATAGAGACAGTAGATCTAGCTGGTCTGTCATAATATAATAGAGACAGTAGATCTAGCTGGTCTTTCATAATATAATAGAGATAGTAGATCTAGCTGGTCTGTCATATTATAATAGAGACAGTAGATCTACCTGGTCTGTCATAGTATAATAGAGACAGTAGATCTAGCTGGTCTGTCATAGTACAATAGAGACAGTAGATCTAGCTGGTCTGTCATAATATAATAGAGACAGTGTATCTACCAGGTCTGTCATAATATAATAGAGACAGTAGATCTAGCTGGTCTGTCATAATATAACAGAGACAGTAGATCTAGCTGGTCTGTCATCAAATAATAGACACAGTAGATCTAGCTGGGCTGTCATATTATAATAGAGACAGTAGATCTACCTGGTCTGTCAAATTAGAATAGAGACAGTAGATCTAGCTGGTCTGTCATCAAATAATAGACACAGTAGATCTAGCTGGTCTGTCATAATATAATAGAGACAGTATATCTACTTGGTCTGTCATAATACAATAGAGACAGTAGATCTATCTGGTCTGTCATAATATAATAGAGACAGTAGATCTACCTGGTCTGTCATAGTATAATAGAGACAGTAGATCTAGCTGGTCTGTCATAGTACAATAGAGACATAGAGACAGTAGATCTAGCTGGTCTGTCATAATATAATAGGGACAGTAGATCTAGCTGGTCTGTCATAATATAATAGAGACAGTAGATCTACCAGGTCTGTCATAATATAATAGAGACAGTAGATCTAGCTGGTCTGTCATATTATAATAGAGACAGTAGATCTACCTGGTCTGTCATAGTATAATAGAAACAGTAGATCTAGCTGGTCTGTCATAATACAATAGAGACAGTAGATCTATCTGGTCTGTCATAATATAATAGAGACAGTAGATCTACCTGGTCTGTCATAGTATAATAGAGACAGTAGATCTAGCTGGTCTGTCATAGTACAATAGAGACATAGAGACAGTAGATCTAGCTGGTCTGTCATAACATAATAGGGACAGTAGATCTAGCTGGTCTGTCATAATATAATAGACACAGTGTATCTACCAGGTCTGTCATAATATAACAGAGACAGTAGATCTAGCTGGTCTGTCATAATATAATAGAGACAGTAGATCTAGCTGGTCTGTCATAGTACAATAGAGACATAGAGACAGTAGATCTAGCTGGTCTGTCATAATATAATAGGGACAGTAGATCTAGCTGGTCTGTCATAATATAATAGAGACAGTAGATCTAGCTGGTCTGTCATAATATAACAGAGACAGTAGATCTACCTGGTATGTCAAAAATTAATAGAGACAGTAGATCGAGCTGGTCTGTCATAATATAATAGAGACAGTAGATCTAGCTGGTCTGTCATAATATAATAGAGATAGTAGATCTACCTGGTCTGTCAAATTAGAATAGAGACAGTAGATCTAGCTGGTCTGTCATCAAATAATAGACACAGTAGATCTAGCTGGTCTGTCATAATATAATAGAGAAAGTATATCTACTTGGTCTGTCATAATATAATAGAGACAGTAGATCTAGCTGGTCTGTCATATTATAATAGAGACAGTAGATCTACCTGGTCTGTCATAGTATAATAGAAACAGTAGATCTAGCTGGTCTGTCATAATACAATAGAGACATAAGATCTAGCTGATCTGTCAAAATATAATAGAGACAGTAGATCTACCTGGTCTGTCATAGTATAATAGAGACAGTAGATCTAGCTGGTCTGTCATAGTACAATAGAGACATAGAGACAGTAGATCTAGCTGGTCTGTCATAATATAATAGGGACAGTAGATCTAGCTGGTCTGTCATAATATAATAGAGACAGTGTATCTACCAGGTCTGTCAAAATATAACAGAGACAGTAGATCTAGCTGGTCTGTCATAATATAACAGAGACAGTAGATCTACCTGGTATGTCAAAATATAATAGAGACAGTAGATCTAGCTGGTCTGTCATAATATAATAGAGACAGTAGATCTAGCTGGTCTTTCATAATATAATAGAGATAGTAGATCTACCAGGTCTGTCAAATTAGAATAGAGACAGTAGATCTAGCTGGTCTGTCATAATATAATAGTGACAGTGTATCTACCAGGTCTGTCATAATATAACAGAGACAGTAGATCTAGCTGGTCTGTCATAATATAACAGAGACAGTAGATCTACCTGGCATGTCAAAATATAATAGAGACAGTAGATCTATCTGGTCTGTCATAATATAATAGAGACAGTAGATCTAGCTGGTCTGTCATCAAATAATAGACACAGTAGATCTAGCTGGGCTGTCATATTATAATAGAGACAGTAGATCTACCTGGTCTGTCAAATTAGAATAGAGACAGTAGATCTAGCTGGTCTGTCATCAAATAATAGACACAGTAGATCTAGCTGGTCTGTCATAATATAACAGAGACAGTAGATCTACCTGGTATGTCAAAATATAATAGAGACAGTAGATCTAGCTGGTCTGTCATAATATAATAGAGACAGTAGATCTAGCTGGTCTGTCATAATATAATAGAGATAGTAGATCTACCTGGTCTGTCAAATTAGAATAGAGACAGTAGATCTAGCTGGTCTGTCATAATATAATAGTGACAGTGTATCTACCAGGTCTGTCATAATATAACAGAGACAGTAGATCTAGCTGGTCTGTCATAATATAACAGAGACAGTAGATCTACCTGGCATGTCAAAATATAATAGAGACAGTAGATCTATCTGGTCTGTCATAATATAATAGAGACAGTAGATCTAGCTGGTCTGTCATCAAATAATAGACACAGTAGATCTAGCTGGGCTGTCATATTATAATAGAGACAGTAGATCTACCTGGTCTGTCAAATTAGAATAGAGACAGTAGATCTAGCTGGTCTGTCATCAAATAATAGACACAGTAGATCTAGCTGGTCTGTCATAATATAATAGAGAAAGTATATCTACTTGGTCTGTCATAATATAATAGAGACAGTAGATCTAGCTGGTCTGTCATATTATAATAGAGACAGTAGATCTACCTGGTCTGTCATAGTATAATAGAAACAGTAGACCTATCTGGTCTGTCATAATATAATAGAGACAGTAGATCTAGCTGGTCTGTCATCAAATAATAGACACAGTAGATCTAGCTGGGCTGTCATAATATAATAGAGAAAGTATATCTACTTGGTCTGTCATAATATAATAGAGACAGTAGATCTAGCTGGTCTGTCATAATATAATAGTGACAGTGTATCTACCAGGTCTGTCATAATATAACAGAGACAGTAGATCTAGCTGGTCTGTCATAATATAACAGAGACAGTAGATCTACCTGGCATGTCAAAATATAATAGAGACAGTAGTCATAATATAATCTATCTGGTCTGTCATAATATAATAGAGACAGTAGATCTAGCTGGTCTGTCATCAAATAATAGACAAAATATAATAGAGACAGTAGATCTAGCTGGGCTGTCATATTATAATAGAGACAGTAGATCTACCTGGTCTGTCAAATTAGAATAGAGACAGTAGATCTAGCTGGTCTGTCATCAAATAATAGACACAGTAGATCTAGCTGGTCTGTCATAATATAATAGAGAAAGTATATCTACTTGGTCTGTCATAATATAATAGAGACAGTAGATCTAGCTGGTCTGTCATATTATAATAGAGACAGTAGATCTACCTGGTCTGTCATAGTATAATAGAAACAGTAGATCTAGCTGGTCTGTCATAATATAATAGAGACAGTAGATCTAGCTGGTCTGTCATAATATAATAGAGACAGTAGATCTAGCTGGTCTGTCATAATATAATAGAGACAGTAGATCTAGCTGGTCTGTCATAATATAATAGAGACAGTAGATCTAGCTGGTCTGTCATAATATAATAGAGACAGTAGATCTACCTGGTCTGTCATAGTATAATAGAGACAGTAGATCTAGCTGGTCTGTCATAATACAATAGAGACAGTAGATCTAGCTGGTCTGTCATAATATAATAGAGACAGTAGATCTAGCTGGTCTGTCATAGTACAATAGAGACATAGAGACAGTAGATCTAGCTGGTCTGTCATAATATAATAGGGACAGTAGATCTAGCTGGTCTGTCATAATATAATAGAGACAGTAGATCTAGCTGGTCTGTCATAATATAACAGAGACAGTAGATCTACCTGGTATGTCAAAATATAATAGAGACAGTAGATCGAGCTGGTCTGTCATAATATAATAGAGACAGTAGATCTAGCTGGTCTGTCATAATATAATAGAGATAGTAGATCTACCTGGTCTGTCAAATTAGAATAGAGACAGTAGATCTAGCTGGTCTGTCATCAAATAATAGACACAGTAGATCTAGCTGGTCTGTCATAATATAATAGAGAAAGTATATCTACTTGGTCTGTCATAATATAATAGAGACAGTAGATCTAGCTGGTCTGTCATATTATAATAGAGACAGTAGATCTACCTGGTCTGTCATAGTATAATAGAAACAGTAGATCTAGCTGGTCTGTCATAATACAATAGAGACATAAGATCTAGCTGATCTGTCAAAATATAATAGAGACAGTAGATCTACCTGGTCTGTCATAGTATAATAGAGACAGTAGATCTAGCTGGTCTGTCATAGTACAATAGAGACATAGAGACAGTAGATCTAGCTGGTCTGTCATAATATAATAGGGACAGTAGATCTAGCTGGTCTGTCATAATATAATAGAGACAGTGTATCTACCAGGTCTGTCAAAATATAACAGAGACAGTAGATCTAGCTGGTCTGTCATAATATAACAGAGACAGTAGATCTACCTGGTATGTCAAAATATAATAGAGACAGTAGATCTAGCTGGTCTGTCATAATATAATAGAGACAGTAGATCTAGCTGGTCTGTCATAATATAATAGAGATAGTAGATCTACCAGGTCTGTCAAATTAGAATAGAGACAGTAGATCTAGCTGGTCTGTCATAATATAATAGTGACAGTGTATCTACCAGGTCTGTCATAATATAACAGAGACAGTAGATCTAGCTGGTCTGTCATAATATAACAGAGACAGTAGATCTACCTGGCATGTCAAAATATAATAGAGACAGTAGATCTATCTGGTCTGTCATAATATAATAGAGACAGTAGATCTAGCTGGTCTGTCATCAAATAATAGACACAGTAGATCTAGCTGGGCTGTCATATTATAATAGAGACAGTAGATCTACCTGGTCTGTCAAATTAGAATAGAGACAGTAGATCTAGCTGGTCTGTCATCAACTAATAGACACAGTAGATCTAGCTGGTCTGTCATAATATAACAGAGACAGTAGATCTACCTGGTATGTCAAAATATAATAGAGACAGTAGATCTAGCTGGTCTGTCATAATATAATAGAGACAGTAGATCTAGCTGGTCTGTCATAATATAATAGAGATAGTAGATCTACCTGGTCTGTCAAATTAGAATAGAGACAGTAGATCTAGCTGGTCTGTCATAATATAATAGTGACAGTGTATCTACCAGGTCTGTCATAATATAACAGAGACAGTAGATCTAGCTGGTCTGTCATAATATAACAGAGACAGTAGATCTACCTGGCATGTCAAAATATAATAGAGACAGTAGATCTATCTGGTCTGTCATAATATAATAGAGACAGTAGATCTAGCTGGTCTGTCATCAAATAATAGACACAGTAGATCTAGCTGGGCTGTCATATTATAATAGAGACAGTAGATCTACCTGGTCTGTCAAATTAGAATAGAGACAGTAGATCTAGCTGGTCTGTCATCAAATAATAGACACAGTAGATCTAGCTGGTCTGTCATAATATAATAGAGAAAGTATATCTACTTGGTCTGTCATAATATAATAGAGACAGTAGATCTAGCTGGTCTGTCATATTATAATAGAGACAGTAGATCTACCTGGTCTGTCATAGTATAATAGAAACAGTAGACCTATCTGGTCTGTCATAATATAATAGAGACAGTAGATCTAGCTGGTCTGTCATCAAATAATAGACACAGTAGATCTAGCTGGGCTGTCATAATATAATAGAGAAAGTATATCTACTTGGTCTGTCATAATATAATAGAGACAGTAGATCTAGCTGGTCTGTCATATTATAATAGAGACAGTAGATCTACCTGGTCTGTCATAGTATAATAGAAACAGTAGATCTAGCTG
Source organism: Oncorhynchus keta (assembly GCF_023373465.1). Classification (NCBI taxonomy): domain Eukaryota; kingdom Metazoa; phylum Chordata; class Actinopteri; order Salmoniformes; family Salmonidae; genus Oncorhynchus; species Oncorhynchus keta. Next base: position 54,199 of record NW_026283895.1, read on the forward strand.
GTCTGTCATAATACAATAGAGACAGTAGATCTATCTGGTCTGTCATAATATAATAGAGACAGTAGATCTACCTGCTCTGTCATAGTATAATAGAGACAGTAGATCTAGCTGGCATGTCAAAATATAATAGAGACAGTAGATCTATCTGGTCTGTCATAATATAATAGAGACAGTAGATCTAGCTGGTCTGTCATCAAATAATAGACACAGTAGATCTAGCTGGGCTGTCATAATATAATAGAGAAAGTATATCTACTTGGTCTGTCATAATATAATAGAGACAGTAGATCTATCTGGTCTGTCATATTATAATAGAGACAGTAGATCTACCTGGTCTGTCATAGTATAATAGAAACAGTAGATCTAGCTGGTCTGTCATAATACAATAGAGACAGTAGATCTATCTGGTCTGTCATAATATAATAGAGACAGTAGATCTACCTGCTCTGTCATAGTATAATAGAGACAGTAGATCTAGCTGGTCTGTCATAGTACAATAGAGACAGTAGATCTAGCTGGTCTGTCATAATATAATAGAGACAGTGTATCTACCAGGTCTGTCAAAATATAATAGAGACAGTAGATCTAGCTGGTCTGTCATAATATAATAGAGACAGTAGATCTAGCTGGTCTTTCATAATATAATAGAGACAGTAGATCTACCTGGTCTGTCAAATTAGAATAGAGACAGTAGATCTATCTGGTCTGTCATAATATAATAGAGACAGTAGATCTAGCTGGTCTGTCATCAAATAATAGACACAGTAGATCTAGCTGGGCTGTCATAATATAATAGAGAAAGTATATCTACTTGGTCTGTCATAATATAATAGAGACAGTAGATCTAGCTGGTCTGTCATAATATAATAGAGACAGTGTATCTAAAAGGTCTGTCAAAATATAATAGAGACAGTAGATCTAGCTGGTCTGTCATAATATAATAGAGACAGTAGATCTAGCTGGTCTTTCATAATATAATAGAGATAGTAGATCTAGCTGGTCTGTCATATTATAATAGAGACAGTAGATCTACCTGGTCTGTCATAGTATAATAGAGACAGTAGATCTAGCTGGTCTGTCATAGTACAATAGAGACAGTAGATCTAGCTGGTCTGTCATAATATAATAGAGACAGTGTATCTACCAGGTCTGTCATAATATAATAGAGACAGTAGATCTAGCTGGTCTGTCATAATATAATAGAGACAGTAGATCTAGCTGGTCTGTCATCAAATAATAGACACAGTAGATCTAGCTGGGCTGTCATATTATAATAGAGACAGTAGATCTACCTGGTCTGTCAAATTAGAATAGAGACAGTAGATCTAGCTGGTCTGTCATCAAATAATAGACACAGTAGATCTAGCTGGTCTGTCATAATATAATAGAGACAGTGTATCTACCAGGTCTGTCAAAATATAACAGAGACTGTAGATCTAGCTGGTCTGTCATAATATAACAGAGACAGTAGATCTATCTGGTATGTCAAAATATAATAGAGACAGTAGATCTAGCTGGTCTGTCATAATATAATAGAGACAGTAGATCTAGCTGGTCTGTCATAATATAATAGAGATAGTAGATCTACCTGGTCTGTCAAATTAGAATAGAGACAGTAGATCTAGCTGGTCTGTCATAATACAATAGTGACAGTGTATCTACCAGGTCTGTCATAATATAACAGAGACAGTAGATCTAGCTGGTCTGTCATAATATAATAGAGACAGTAGATCTAGCTGGTCTGTCATCAAATAATAGACACAGTAGATCTAGCTGGGCTGTCATATTATAATAGAGACAGTAGATCTACCTGGTCTGTCAAATTAGAATAGAGACAGTAGATCTAGCTGGTCTGTCATCAAATAATAGACACAGTAGATCTAGCTGGTCTGTCATAATATAATAGAGAAAGTATATCTACTTGGTCTGTCATAGTACAATAGAGACAGTAGATCTAGCTGGTCTGTCATAATATAATAGAGACAGTAGATCTAGCTGGTCTTTCATAATATAATAGAGATAGTAGATCTACCTGGTCTGTCAAATTAGAATAGAGACAGTAGATCTATCTGGTCTGTCATAATATAATAGAGACAGTAGATCTAGCTGGTCTGTCATCAAATAATAGACACAGTAGATCTAGCTGGGCTGTCATAATATAATAGAGAAAGTATATCTACTTGGTCTGTCATAATATAATAGAGACAGTAGATCTAGCTGGTCTGTCATAATATAATAGAGACAGTGTATCTAAAATGTCTGTCAAAATATAATAGAGACAGTAGATCTAGCTGGTCTGTCATAATATAATAGAGACAGTAGATCTAGCTGGTCTTCATAATATAATAGAGATAGTAGATCTAGCTGGTCTGTCATATTATAATAGAGACAGTAGATCTACCTGGTCTGTCATAGTATAATAGAGACAGTAGATCTAGCTGGTCTGTCATAGTACAATAGAGACAGTAGATCTAGCTGGTCTGTCATAATATAATAGAGACAGTGTATCTACCAGGTCTGTCATAATATAATAGAGACAGTAGATCTAGCTGGTCTGTCATAATATAATAGAGACAGTAGATCTAGCTGGTCTGTCATCAAATAATAGACACAGTAGATCTAGCTGGGCTGTCATATTATAATAGAGACAGTAGATCTACCTGGTCTGTCAAATTAGAATAGAGACAGTAGATCTAGCTGGTCTGTCATCAAATAATAGACACAGTAGATCTAGCTGGTCTGTCATAATATAATAGAGACAGTGTATCTACCAGGTCTGTCAAAATATAACAGAGACAGTAGATCTAGCTGGTCTGTCATAATATAACAGAGACAGTAGATCTACCTGGTATGTCAAAATATAATAGAGACAGTAGATCTAGCTGGTCTGTCATATTATAATAGAGACAGTAGATCTACCTGGTCTGTCAAATTAGAATAGAGACAGTAGATCTAGCTGGTCTGTCATCAAATAATAGACACAGTAGATCTAGCTGGTCTGTCATAATATAATAGAGACAGTGTATCTACCAGGTCTGTCAAAATATAACAGAGACAGTAGATCTAGCTGGTCTGTCATAATATAACAGAGACAGTAGATCTACCTGGTCTGTCAAAATATAATAGAGACAGTAGATCTAGCTGGTCTGTCATAATATAATAGAGACAGTAGATCTAGCTGGTCTGTCATAATATAATAGAGATAGTAGATCTACCTGGTCTGTCAAATTAGAATAGAGACAGTAGATCTAGCTGGTCTGTCATAATACAATAGTGACAGTGTATCTACCAGGTCTGTCATAATATAACAGAGACAGTAGATCTAGCTGGTCTGTCATAATATAATAGAGACAGTAGATCTAGCTGGTCTGTCATCAAATAATAGAGACAGTAGATCTAGCTGGGCTGTCATATTATAATAGAGACAGTAGATCTACCTGGTCTGTCAAATTAGAATAGAGACAGTAGATCTAGCTGGTCTGTCATCAAATAATAGACACAGTAGATCTAGCTGGTCTGTCATAATATAATAGAGAAAGTATATCTACTTGGTCTGTCATAATATAATAGAGACAGTAGATCTAGCTGGTCTGTCATATTATAATAGAGACAGTAGATCTACCTGGTCTGTCATAGTATAATAGAAACAGTAGACCTATCTGGTCTGTCATAATATAATAGAGACAGTAGATCTAGCTGGTCTGTCATCAAATAATAGACACAGTAGATCTAGCTGGGCTGTCATAATATAATAGAGAAAGTATATCTACTTGGTCTGTCATAATATAATAGAGACAGTAGATCTAGCTGGTCTGTCATATTATAATAGAGACAGTAGATCTACCTGGCATGTCAAAATATAATAGAGACAGTAGATCTATCTGGTCTGTCATAATATAATAGAGACAGTAGATCTAGCTGGTCTGTCATCAAATAATAGACACAGTAGATCTAGCTGGGCTGTCATAATATAATAGAGAAAGTATATCTACTTGGTCTGTCATAATATAATAGAGACAGTAGATCTAGCTGGTCTGTCATATTATAATAGAGACAGTAGATCTACCTGGTCTGTCATAGTATAATAGAAACAGTAGATCTAGCTGGTCTGTCATAATATAATAGAGACAGTAGATCTATCTGGTCTGTCATAATATAATAGAGACAGTAGATCTACCTGCTCTGTCATAGTATAATAGAGACAGTAGATCTAGCTGGTCTGTCATAGTACAATAGAGACAGTAGATCTAGCTGGTCTGTCATAATATAATAGAGACAGTAGATCTACCTGGCATGTCAAAATATAATAGAGACAGTAGATCTATCTGGTCTGTCATAATATAATAGAGACAGTAGATCTAGCTGGTCTGTCATCAAATAATAGACACAGTAGATCTAGCTGGGCTGTCATAATATAATAGAGAAAGTATATCTACTTGGTCTGTCATAATATAATAGAGACAGTAGATCTAGCTGGTCTGTCATATTATAATAGAGACAGTAGATCTACCTGGTCTGTCATAGTATAATAGAAACAGTAGATCTAGCTGGTCTGTCATAATACAATAGAGACAGTAGATCTATCTGGTCTGTCATAATATAATAGAGACAGTAGATCTACCTGCTCTGTCATAGTATAATAGAGACAGTAGATCTAGCTGGTCTGTCATAGCACAATAGAGACAGTAGATCTAGCTGGTCTGTCATAATATAATAGAGACAGTGTATCAACCAGGTCTGTCATAATATAATAGAGACAGTAGATCTAGCTGGTCTGTCATAATATAATAGAGACAGTAGATCTAGCTGGTCTGTCATAATATAATAGAGAAAGTATATCTACTTGGTCTGTCATAATACAATAGAGACAGTAGATCTATCTGGTCTGTCATAATATAATAGAGACAGTAGATCTAGCTGGTCTGTCATCAAATAATAGACACAGTAGATCTAGCTGGGCTGTCATAATATAATAGAGAAAGTATATCTACTTGGTCTGTCATAATATAATAGAGACAGTAGATCTAGCTGGTCTGTCATATTATAATAGAGACAGTAGATCTACCTGGTCTGTCATAGTATAATAGAGACAGTAGATCTAGCTGGTCTGTCATAGTACAATAGAGACAGTAGATCTAGCTGGTCTGTCATAATATAATAGAGACAGTGTATCTACCAGGTCTGTCATAATATAATAGAGACAGTAGATCTAGCTGGTCTGTCATAATATAATAGAGACAGTAGATCTAGCTGGTCTGTCATCAAATAATAGACACAGTAGATCTAGCTGGGCTGTCATAATATAATAGAGACAGTAGATCTACCTGGTCTGTCATAATATAATAGAGACAGTAGATCTAGCTGGTCTGTCATAATATAATAGAGACAGTAGATCTAGCTGGTCTGTCATAATATAATAGAGACAGTAGATCTAGCTGGTCTGTCATAATATAATAGAGACAGTAGATCTAGCTGGTCTGTCATAATATAATAGAGACAGTAGATCTAGCTGGTCTGTCATATTATAATAGAGACAGTAGATCTACCTGGTCTGTCATAGTATAATAGAGACAGTAGATCTAGCTGGTCTGTCATAATATACAATAGAGACAGTAGATCTAGCTGGTCTGTCATAATATAATAGAGACAGTAGATCTACCAGGTCTGTCATAATATAATAGAGACAGTAGATCTAGCTGGTCTGTCATAATATAATAGAGAAAGTATATCTACTTGGTCTGTCATAATATAATAGAGACAGTAGATCTAGCTGGTCTGTCATAATATAATAGAGACAGTGATCTAAGGTCTGTCATAATATAATAGAGACAGTAGATCTAGCTGGTCTGTCATAATTATAATAGAGACAGTAGATCTAGCTGGTCTGTCATAATATAATAGAGACAGTAGATCTAGCTGGTCTGTCATAATATAATAGAGACAGTAGATCTAGCTGGTCTGTCATAATATAATAGAGACAGTAGATCTACCTGGTCTGTCATAGTATAATAGAGACAGTAGATCTAGCTGGTCTGTCATAATATAATAGAGACAGTAGATCTAGCTGGTCTGTCATAATATAATAGAGACAGTAGATCTAGCTGGTCTGTCATAATATAATAGAGACAGTAGATCTAGCTGGTCTGTCATAGTATAATAGAGACAGTAGATCTAGCTGGTCTGTCATAATATAATAGAGACAGTAGATCTAGCTGGTCTGTCATAATATAATAGAGACAGTAGATCTAGCTGGTCTGTCATAATATAATAGAGACAGTAGATCTAGCTGGTCTGTCATAATATAATAGAGACAGTAGATCTACCTGGTCTGTCATAATATAATAGAGACAGTAGATCTAGCTGGTCTGTCATAATATAATAGAGACAGTAGATCTAGCTGGTCTATCATAATATAACAGAGACAGTAGATCTAGCTGGTGTGTCATATTATAATAGAGACAGTAGATCTAGCTGGTCTGTCAAAATAGAATAGAGACAGTAGATCTAGCTGGTCTGTCATAATATAATAGGGACAGTAGATCTAGCTGGTCTGTCATAATATAATAGAGACAGTAGATCTACCAGGTCTGTCAAAATATAACAGAGACAGTAGATCTAGCTGGTCTGTCATAATATAATAGAGACAGTAGATCTAGCTGGTCTGTCAAAATATAATAGAGACAGTAGATCTAGCTGGTCTGTCATAATATAATAGAGACAGTAGATCTAGCTGGTCTGTCATAATATAATAGAGACAGTAGATCTACCTGGTCTGTCAAATTAGAATAGAGACAGTAGATCTACCTGGTCTGTCATAATATAATAGAGACAGTAGATCTACCAGGTCTGTCATAATATAACAGAGACAGTAGATCTAGCTGGTCTGTCATAATATAATAGAGACAGTAGATCTAGCTGGTCTGTCATAATATAATAGAGACAGTAGATCTAGCTGGTCTGTCATATTATAATAGAGACAGTAGATCTACCTGGTCTGTCAAATTATAATAGAGACAGTAGATCTAGCTGGTCTGTCATAAGTATAATAGACACAGTAGATCTAGCTGGTCTGTCATAATATAATAGAGAAAGTAGATCTACTTGGTCTGTCATAATATAATAGAGACAGTAGATCTAGCTGGTCTGTCATATTATAATAGAGACAGTAGATCTACCTGGTCTGTCATAGTATAATAGAAACAGTAGATCTATCTGGTCTGTCATAATATAATAGAGACAGTAGATCTAGCTGGTCTGTCATCAAATAATAGAGACAGTAGATCTAGCTGGTCTGTCATAATATAATAGAGACAGTATATCTACTTGGTCTGTCATAATATAATAGAGACAGTAGATCTAGCTGGTCTGTCATATTATAATAGAGACAGTAGATCTACCTGGTCTGTCAAATATAATAGAGACAGTAGATCTAGCTGGTCTGTCATAATATAATAGAGACAGTAGATCTAGCTGGTCTGTCATCAAATAATAGACACAGTAGATCTAGCTGGGCTGTCATAATATAATAGAGAAAGTATATCTACTGGTCTGTCATAATATAATAGAGACAGTAGATCTAGCTGGTCTGTCATAATATAATAGAGACAGTAGATCTACCTGGTCTGTCATAATATAATAGAAGACAGTAGATCTAGCTGGTCTGTCATAATACAATAGAGACAGTAGATCTATCTGGTCTGTCATAATATAATAGAGACAGTAGATCTACCTGGTCTGTCATAGTATAATAGAGACAGTAGATCTAGCTGGTCTGTCATAATACAATAGAGACAGTAGATCTAGCTGGTCTGTCATAATATAACAGAGACAGTAGATCTACCTGGTCTGTCAAAATATAATAGAGACAGTAGATCTATCTGGTCTGTCATAATATAATAGAGACAGTAGATCTAGCTGGTCTGTCATCAAATAATAGACACAGTAGATCTAGCTGGTCTGTCATAATATAATAGAGAAAGTATATCTACTGGTCTGTCATAATATAATAGAGACAGTAGATCTAGCTGGTCTGTCATATTATAATAGAGACAGTAGATCTAGCTGGTCTGTCATAGTATAATAGAGACAGTAGATCGGCTGAATCCCCTGGTCTGTCATAATATAATAGAGACAGTAGATCTAGCTGGTCTGTCATAATATAATAGAGACAGTAGATCTACTGGTCTGTCATAATATAATAGAGACAGTAGATCTATATACAGTATATCTGTGGTCTGTCATAGTATAATAGAGACAGTAGATCTAGCTGGTCTGTCATAATATAATAGAGACAGTAGATCTAGCTGGTCTGTCATAATATAATAGAGACAGTAGATCTACCTGGTCTGATAATAGAGACAGTAGATCTAGCTGGTCTGTCATAATATAATAGAGACAGTAGATCTAGCTGGTCTGTCATAATATAATAGAGACAGTAGATCTACCTGGTCTGTCAAAATATAATAGAGACAGTAGATCTAGCTGGTCTGTCATAATATAATAGAGACAGTAGATCTAGCTGGTCTGTCATAATATAATAGAGACAGTAGATCTACCTGGTCTGTCAAATATAATAGAGACAGTAGATCTATCTGGTCTGTCATAATATAATAGAGACAGTAGATCTAGCTGGTCTGTCATCAAATAATAGACACAGTAGATCTAGCTGGTCTGTCATAATATAATAGAGAAAGTATATCTACTTGGTCTGTCATAATATAATAGAGACAGTAGATCTAGCTGGTCTGTCATAATATAATAGAGACAGTAGATCTACCTGGTCTGTCATAATATAATAGAGACAGTAGATCTACCTGGTCTGTCATAGTATAATAGAGACAGTAGATCTAGCTGGTCTGTCATAGTACAATAGAGACAGTAGATCTAGCTGGTCTGTCATAATATAACAGAGACAGTAGATCTACCTGGCATGTCAAAATATAATAGAGACAGTAGATCTAGCTGGTCTGTCATCAAATAATAGACACAGTAGATCTAGCTGGGCTGTCATAATATAATAGAGAAAGTATATCTACTTGGTCTGTCATAATATAATAGAGACAGTAGATCTAGCTGGTCTGTCATAATATAATAGAGACAGTGTATCTAAAAGGTCTGTCAAAATATAATAGAGACAGTAGATCTAGCTGGTCTGTCATAATATAATAGAGACAGTAGATCTAGCTGGTCTTTCATAATATAATAGAGATAGTAGATCTAGCTGGTCTGTCATATTATAATAGAGACAGTAGATCTACCTGGTCTGTCATAGTATAATAGAGACAGTAGATCTAGCTGGTCTGTCATAGTACAATAGAGACAGTAGATCTAGCTGGTCTGTCATAATATAATAGAGACAGTGTATCTACCAGGTCTGTCATAATATAATAGAGACAGTAGATCTAGCTGGGCTGTCATAATATAATAGAGAAAGTATATCTACTTGGTCTGTC